>NC_062532.1:18128053-18405553 GCF_022655615.1 Tachysurus fulvidraco | reverse complement strand
CAGGGGCGGTTCTAGGATTTCATCTTTAGGGGTTTTAGCCCTTAGTGAGAATTTAAAACAAGAAGAGTTTTTTATTATATATTATATGACTACATAGTAAGCCAAAAGTTATGCTATTATTAAATGCCAAAAGTGGACACCAAAATGTTATGCATGATGTAATGATGCCAGTCTTGAATCAAATCAGTTCATGTATGTGTGCATTCTCTACGAACCGTGTGTCCAATGAATGCAGTCATTAATAAACAAATATTCACAAGACAAAGACCAAATCAATAAATGTTATTTTTATTTAGTATTGATGTTGCATTAATATTTTGTTTGTGCTATCAACTCTGGTAATAAGAATAGTGACATTTCACTGCTTTTGGTTGCCGCCGTTACAGATAAATGCCTCCAGCTCTGACTGCGCGTGCACGCTGCGTGTACCTGTGTTTCTCCGTAGAGCGTGCGGAGCGTAATGCGATCTAGGAGCAGTGATTCGCCAAACCTCCCTTATTACAGTCACACACATTTCTTATGCTTTTATTTTGTAGTAACTAGTAACGAAGATGCTTATTGGAAATATAACGGAGAAAAAGTCTACATTTTATCTAGGAAATGTAGTGGAGTGAAAGTTGACATAAATTAAAGTACAGATATGTGAAATTTTTACTTAAGTACAGTAACAAAGTATTTTAACTTCGTTACATTACAACACTGCAAAAAACACAATGTTATAATAATAAATTGGATAAAATATTTACCAATTACAAGGATAAAATAACCCAAAATAACACATTAAAAGTCAAGTAAAAGAGCATTAAGTTTTCTTCCCCAAAAGGCTTAAAAATAAAATGTATACCTGTTTTGTTGTGTTCATGTTCATCATTATATGTCTTTGACATGCCATACTCCATAATGGTGGTTAATATGAAGCTCATAAGAAAGTAGAAAGTAGAAAGAAAGTTTTCATAAATATTTCTGTTTTTGCCTACTATGGACAACTTAAATAGTAACATTAAACCCAAAGTAAACAAAATAAATGGTGATACCAAACCCATTTCTGCTCTCTGAGATGTTATTAAGCATCTAAAATAGGAAGGCATTATCCCCAACCACTACTATTGTGTGAAAGGTTATCCCAATAGTGATAAAAACATATCTCACACTGAAATCCAAAAAAAACTTGCAGCCAAAAAATATTTCGTTTATTTATCTTTTTGGAAGATGTCCCACAATGTAGTTGAATTTGACATAGGAGCCTATAGAAGAGTTTCTAATAGCATTGTATCTGAGGCTACAAGAAAAAAAATGTATTCAGTTTAAGTAAATACAGCCGCTAGCGACCACCATGAGGTCGATCTGTCAGCTCCATGCGGATGACACGTCATGATCAATCCTTCACGTGGTCAGTGCTGCAGAAAAGAAGTATTGGCTAACACATGTGAAATGACTGGGTAATGCTTGTCGGATCTGGTTTTCATTATGTCAGCGTAGTCAAAATCACCTGACTGCTGTGAAACGAATTCTGTAAACCACCCAAATAGAGTCTATCAGTTAAATACCTAGCCTTGTTTAACCCCTTATTTCACAGCATGATTCACAGGGTTGCATAAATGCAGTGGATTAAAATTAGAACTTGGAAAACCATCTGACCCCATCGTTCCATCCTAGGTGATGCAGACGTGTGTTGGGTTGCTATGAACTGGCAATGAGGTCAGATAAAAGTATGAAAAGCATGTGTGTGTGTGTGTGTGTGTGTGTGTGTGTGTGTGTGTGTGTGTGTGTGTGTGTGTGTGTGTGTGTGTTTGTGTGTGTGTGTGTGTGTCTGTGTGTCTGTGCAAAAGCCATCGGTATAATGTTACTCCTAACTTGTATATTTATTTTCATGCATTAGACGCCTCTAGATGTTTCAAGATTATCTACAGCAGAAGAGGAATTCTCTAATTAGTAATGACAAGGCCTTCACCCATCCTGTGTGTGTGTGGGCGTGTGTGTGTGTGTGTGTGTGTGTGTGTGTGTGTGTGTGTGTGTGTGTGTAAGAGACATAGAGATAGAGAGAGAGAGAGAGAGAGAGAGAGAGAGAGAGATATTGCCAAAACAAACAAACAAAGATCCTGTCTAAGAACGACTATGTCTATGATCTATAGTTTTTTTTTGCTTTACTTTTTTCCAAACCACAAGCTGTTCTCAGAATTTTATTTCCACAGTGTATGGTGCACAGCTGAAAGCTGTGGGTGAGAAGGTCTGATCTATGCCATACTGTAGCATTCCTGTGCTCATGTGAGGCGGCCTTCTTTACATGACTTGTAGAAGGTATTCGGGTTTTTCCTCTCTCTAATAATCACCTGAGTAAATAAGCTAACAAAAGACACTCAGAGCAATCGACTTAGAAAATCTGTGTAATCAAACTAACCACTGCTTTATACAATACTTTATACAATACCTGACTATATTTAGACGGCTTATCAGTCTGAGTAGAATTACAGCTAGATTTAATCATTTCAGTGTTTTTCTGGAAACACCTTTTTTGCCTTCCTATTTTCCCCAAATTTGGACACCTGCCAAGTCTTACTCCAGCAGTTAAGTATTTAAATGTCATGCAAATACACTGTGACACTGTTAGTGGTTGTGAGTTCATATCCTGGTAGCACCAAAGCTTCCACAATGGAGAACTTCATAAAAAATATTAACCTTCGATTGCTCAGTTGTTGTGTTGTCTATCCTGATTGTAACCTCATGCCATCTTTATACCCTTCTCTTAAACAGTTACTGCAATCTATAGTGATAGCTTTCAGCATGTTTCATATTATTAGCCCAAAATAGTGATTGTTCTGACAAACAAACAGATGCTTTGTAAACAAGCAGCAATATAGCAAAAACATGAGTCAGAGTAATAATATAACTTTTTATTTCAAATAATGGTCACTTATCACGTATAGCTTTTTAATGGCTCTTTTCAAACAGGTGAAAATATATAAATTTGCACCAAAATAATCATTGTCAAATCCAACATGTCTAATTAATAATTAGCCTAATATTAGCTAGTCATTAAGTGACACTGGCCACAGACTTACCCAGCATTGTCCACAAGTTTAAACATCAAAACGTCCTAATAGCAGCTAGTTTTCTTGATAAATTAGCCACCACTTTAGTACAATAACTGAACTAACATTAGCTAGTTTGATTTTAGCTAGTTTATAAGCTAATAACTTTACACAGCATAAAAGTTATCCCTGTATTAGCAAATGTTTTCTAAAAACATTAACCACTGGTTTAGCACAAACAAACATCTGGTTTATTAGCAGTATTGGTCACAGGTTTACACATCATAATAGCCAGCCCATTATTATTTACTTTTCTAGCAACATTGACTAATAGTGTACCTAGCATAATAATTAACCTAGTGTAAGCTACCGTGCTGGCCAAATTGGCTAATCATTTTATTGACATAATCGTTAGCAATGTTAACTATTCCTGTCAAACTGACTATTGGTTTACTCAATATATTATGCTAATAGATTTTTAGCTGGCTACCATTTACATGACATAATTTTTCTAGTGATATAAACAGTAGCCAAGCAAACCAAACTA
The DNA here is from genome assembly GCF_022655615.1 of Tachysurus fulvidraco. Lineage (NCBI taxonomy): Eukaryota > Metazoa > Chordata > Actinopteri > Siluriformes > Bagridae > Tachysurus > Tachysurus fulvidraco. Next base: position 18,401,977 of record NC_062532.1, on the reverse strand, counting down.
GCTAGCTAATTTATAGCTAATTTTTTTGACAGGTAGCAGTCAAATGAAATTAGGTCTCTGGCAACAGGAAACTAATTGATTCTGTACCAGTTATGTTGCTCTGCAGCCAAACCTTTGCAGCTTTTTGTCAAGATTATTAATCAGGGCTAAGTTTGAAAATGTTTCACAGCTCGGGATCATCATGTACACTAGCCATCAAACTGATGCTCTTCTCTTCACAGTTCATTGGTTACTCTGAAGACGTGAGATATGTGAGATATCTACTCTTATATATTTATGGTATTAGCAAAATATTATAAGTTCAAAATATTGCTTGTTTGCTTTTCGTGGGCTGTTGAAAGACATTGTTATATAATCTGTGTGTTATAGAATTTTCCTTCAGTCTTAGAGCTTATGATGTGGCACTACAGTGTGGTTCAAAAAACTCATAATGTGTCTATTACATTCTCCATACACAGGACTTCATCTCTCTAGGTTTATTCGATCTAAAGTGTGCATAACTCTGTAAAGTAAATAAGAACCACTCAGTCCTGTTTACCGCACAAACCTAAGCCCTAATTTACTACACAAAGCTCCAAAAGGATTCCTAACATCAAAACATTTCCTCTCTGGTTTTAGCGAAATGGAACAAAGCATCAATACAACAGGATGAGATGGACAGTAAACAGTGATCATTATCTGCAGGCAAATGTAGGAATGTAATTATATTTTTCATGGTTAATAAAACACTTTATAATGTGATATCATAGATCTAATGGATTATAGGGAAGGGAAGGGGCAGCTTAGTGACTAAGCCGTTGGATTACTGATCTGATCACGAGTTCAGATCCTGTTAACACTGGGTGCTTAAGCAAGACATTTCACCCTTGTTTATATAAATATGATAAATGTGAGTCTTTCTGGATAAGGCCATATCGATTTACACTTATTGTGGAGCAATCGAACAAGTATTTAATGTGTTAAACACCCTGTGTGATATTTTGTTTTCAGTTAGTATACTTTCACTTTCAGAATTTTGAGGAGGTTTGAGATAAGCCAGAAACAAACCCAGTCAAACACAGTATGTTGGAATGAAGTCTGAATGCCTCCTTCATCTGATAAGAAAGTTTTTTGTTTCCTTACTGCGTGAATGTAAATTCCACTCTCCAGCTCTGAAATGTCGCTTTCTCTCTCAAACATTACAAGCCAAGAATGTAAAAACAGTCACACAACGACACGGCTCATTTTCCACTGTGGATGTATGTACAGGCATGTGTGTGTATGGTGTGTGTATGTATGCATGCATGAGCGTGTGTGTATATGTGTGTATGTATGAGTGTGTGTGCATGTGTGCGCACGTGCATAAGTGCATGTGAGTGTATGTGTGTGTGTGTGTGTGTGTGTGTGTGTGTGTGTGTGTGTGTGTGTGTGTTTGTGTGTGTGTGTGTGTGCGTGTGTGTACACTCACATAACTGGCGTCTCTTGTCATTGTGGAGGGTCTTGCTGGACTCACACCACACAGTCACACAGTCCTCCAGTAGCCGGAAGCTGCGGTGTTTCTGCCAGCGTGGGGAGCGCACCTTCACCATCCTGGAACCCTTCAGCATCACACGCACGTCCTCATCTTCCAGCAGGTCTGCAGACAGACCACACATACAAAGAAACTTTGAGGAAAGAATCTATGGCAAATAAACCTTAAATCTTGAAAAAAATGTGTCTAATAAATCTTTGTGCCTAAAAAACCTTTAACATTTTTTCCCCACACTTTTGTATGATTTTTTGGCAAATCCTGTGGCTCCTGTGAGCATTAACAAAACCGATAAAGTGCAAATAATAATAATAATAATAATAATAATAATAATAATAATAAAAGAACATTAATTGAGTTAAATTGTAGGTTGAACTTAGGGGATGGGGGGGGGGGGCTTGATATGTACAGCTTCAGAACGATTAACACAACCAAAAATGAACAAATATTTTAAAGCCCACATTTTCATTTCCCACAATTTGTCATTATTACACAAAAAAAGAACCTTGTGGTTACTTCTTCTGATAAACTGTCTTTCTAAGTTTCACCATAAACTGTCTTTCTTACAGGAGACAATACCACACACACACACACACACACACACACACACACACACACACACACACACACACACACACACACACACACACACACTCCTCCTTTCCCAACAGGGACCTGCAATTATGTGCTGCTGTGTCAGTAATTAGTGCTCTTCCTAACACTGACTCATACACTATTACCACAGTACTAACAGCTGGGTTTCTAAACAGACGCACATATTAGTAGGAGTACGATCAAGTCAGTGGTCAGCATGGGTGCTTTAATAGGACTGAGATGAGGTATAAGTCAAAATATGGGTGTGTGGTGTGTGTCAAAAGAAAATAAAACAATCCTATAAGAAAAGAGTGAAATAGAGGTTTAACAATAAAGTGAAATAAAAAGAACACATATCCTTTGTGTGTGTGTGTGTGTGTGAGTGAGTGAGAGAGAGAAAGAGATAGAGAGAGAGAGAGAGAGAGAGAGAGAGAGGGAGAGATAGAGAGAGAGAGAGAGAGAGAGAGAGAGAGAGAGAGACAGAGAGAGAGAGAGAGACTATAATTAGATTTCCAGTGGTCTAAAAATAACTACTATTTGTCAGAGGAGAAAAGGTGTGTGTGTGTGTGTGTGTGTGTGTGTGTGTGTGTGTGTGTGTGTGTGTGTGTGTGTGTATGTGGGTTTGAAAAGTTGTCACATTAGTATTGTAGTTATGTGTAAAGAAAAGAAACTTCTATTCAGTACGGGAAGACAAGGAGACGGACTGCGCCTGGCAGGTCAAGTGGAACTTCCATTAGTTCTCCGAGACAGGAAGACTACACTGTGATTGATGGATTAGATACAGTGATGACTTTCACAGAAAAGTGAATTCTGCCTGATTCTGTCAGAGCAAAATCAAATCAAATCAATTTGGTTAATTTTCTTGTAGATATAAAATTGCTAGCTCCGCCCCTTATCTGTAACTACGGTAACATCTCATATGATTTGAGTCATGTGATTTGGTTAAGGGTTGCAATGGCTTGGAACAGTGTAAAAAAAACAACAACAGACATACAGTAAAGAAAAACAGCAAAATGAATTACATACATGCTGATTGGAAAGATATATTTCAGATCACATAAACACAATTCTAAATTCAAAGTCACTGGAAAAAGCCTTTTCTCTCTTTCTGATCAAACGCTGGTCATTCTTGCATGAAGCCGTGGGATATACTGAATAAACCGAAGAAAAAAAAGAACTTCTTTTGCTGTTATTTATGCTGTTATAAAGATGATTAATAAAGAAAAAGAAATAAAATCCTTGGACCACATGTGAAATCATGAGCCACGGGATGCACATCGCTATCCTGTCCTGCTCGGTTTAGAGTCCGTTCACTGGTGCGTGTCAGCTCTATAAGGCTGATTTAGAAAGGTTTTTTCATGCTACAAAGGCAGGAGGAGACATGGCGTTAAAACCTCCCAGATGCTGCTGTAGACATTGGATCAGCCATCCATCTATCCATCCATCATTAAGCTCAAAGGAGTCTCTGAGTCTTGCTGAACACTCTTGCTTATAAGAATCCATAAACTGTAAGTCTATATTTATGGATTTATTAAGAAAGTGCACTCCTTAACTGACCAGAGATGCCTCTCAAATTCTTTGCTTCTCATTCTTTGGTGTGGAAAACAGTGTTTTGCTTCTCAAAACAGTGTGGAAAACATGGCACATGGCAAGATGTAGTGCATAATTAATACCCAGTTGATTGTATAAACCCCATAAAAAATGAACTGTGGACTTTTACATTCTTTGGTCGCTGCAGCTTTTACCAAACTGACAAGTAAGAACTTTGTGTCCACAGACACAAATCAGTAGGGAAAAAAAAAGTTTAAATAGAACATTTACCAAAATCACCATCATCACCATTTGTCATTTCAATTCTGTGTAAAATGTTAGTGATTAAATGGAAGCTTTACCACTCTACACACACTAAACTGCATAAATACTTAATTACAGTGTAATAATACAGTGCAGGGAACAGAGTATACCAATTGAGACACATCTCCTGGACTCTGGGACTGGATATACAAAAGTTCCTGGATACCAAAAAGCGTTTGCTGACTTCTTTCTCCCACTCCATCTGTCTACTCACATCACAGTCTTCTCCCTCATCCTGACTCAGCAGTGGTGTGGGTTTCATTTCAGCATTGGAGGGATATTTTTAACCAGTTTATACTGCGTTAAAAATGTGTAGGGAATTGAATATACCAAATAATTCTACACTGAACAGAGAGCACATAATTGTTGAATATGTTTATTACCAATACTACTAAGAGAATTAATTTGAATTATAATGGGGCATCAAGGTAGTGTTGTTAGCCATCAAATGTAATACAACCTTTGCACCAAATTCAACTTAATGAGCCATTAACAAATGGGGGATATTCACACATAGAGACCACTTTAACTACAAAATAAATTCCAATGATCCCGTGAGTACGGCTTTATTTCAAGAACGTTATTTTGATTTTTAAAACAATAGATTTTGGAGCCACAGAGATTTTCATTCCTAAACACAAAGAACAGGCATTTGGGACACACATGGCCTGAGCTGGCTTTAGTGCTTTCACTCCTACATATAATATCTTTAATAATGCAGGTTGTTATTACCACCAGTATAACACAATAAAAATAAAAATCATAGACACCCTGGCTAAGCTTCACAGAAGCCCAAAAGCCACTTTGAGAACTGCTGCTTTAGGAGACATGAGGTTATAGGTTTTATTGCAAAAGAACTTAGAAAGCTATCAGTAAACTGCATTTTCAAGATGTTCAAACTGTCAAAGAAATCAAGATGAGGGGAACAATCAAGACGGAAAATGCAGTAAAACACTCAGGAAACTGTCTCCATCTGAGGGACAACTGTTAAAGGTCATTCCTTATGGGATGGAAAGAAATCTTGACAAATCCTTGCTGAGCATCTGGTGGATTCATCTGGCACCAATGGTCATGCAGCTAAAAGTTCACTTTCTTCAGAAAGTGGCAGAAAGTCTTATGGAACCGCAATGTGCGGTTTTGGACTCACAGAGCGACGTGTATTTCAGGAAAAAGAACTGAACAAAGTACGACGTAAAGTCTATTGTCATTTTGTCAGATTTCTGTGAAGCAGTGAGGAAAATTCAAGAGTTCAGTTTTGATGATTCATCGTGCTGTACCTCTGGGAAAATAAACAAGTAGTTAAAAACACAGTTTTAACTGAGTACTGACTTCCAGAAAACGCTGCAATCACAATTAAGATCTGGGGTGGACGTCTATTTGGAGATTAGACAACTGCAGTATCAAATCAGCTACTTCGGACCACTGACATAAACGTAACAGACACTTGATTTTATCATTTACAACGTAAACACAGGCAAAGTCAAATGAGCTCCATTATGTTTGGAAGTAATTACTGCAAGGATGCGGATATCAAAGTCTGAAAATCTGTATTAGTGTCAGATATCAGACAACATTTGAAATATTTTCTAATCTAAACCACTGATGTGTTTTATTTTGATTATGAGCCATTATATTGACTGCTTTACAGATGGCTAAACGTGAACAAGTGACAAGAACTATTACAGCAATTAACACATAATCAAGTGAAATACATCATCAGTCGTATAGAAAAAAAAAACATAAATGCCTCCAGAAATTTAACCATAATCTTTGTGTAATAGCAATGGACATGACAGTATGGCAACAGCAGGTAACCTTTAATGGTTAAACATCAGTTAATAGTTATGCCTATAAATAATGTGCAACAATTTCAAGAGAGGTTATATTTTGTTTCATAGTAGTGCTTCATGTTACCTAGTTCACTAGTGCGACTGCCTGAATAGATAAAGACTTCTCTGTAAAATGTGCTTTAAATATATTTTTATCAGGAGGGCTAATATTTAGGGTAATAAATTCCACACTATTTTGTTTCAAGATCTAATAAAACTTCTTCATTCCATTCTTATTGTCAATTCAACAAACAAAATGTAAAATACTTACAAAAATGGCTTATTTCACATTCTGTCTTTTCTGTCTTCTCTTAGTGAAGACAGATATGCAGACAAATATGCTGAAAGACAGCACAGAAAGCATTGCCTTCTGGTTATTTAGTGCAGATGTGAAAAGCAGCTCCTCAGGCAGTCTGAGCTAAAGGGCAGTGAATATAAACATGCCTCGCCTCTCATGTCTATAACAAAGCAGCAGAGAAGAATGAGACAGCGGGAAAAGACCCAGAGTTAAGGATTAAGGACAAGAGTGCGATAGGTGGACAGGTATGAAGCTGAGTCTGAAAAAGAAAGGAAAGGCTCTCTGAAGTCATGAAATCCTAAACTAACAAAAGTACAGAAAAAGATCACACTAAACACAAATTCTCTTAATGTAAATCTAATGATAGTTGTTTTGGACATACTACATAATAAAAATTTGCACCATAAATTACAGCATACAGTACGTTACAGTAACTCCATGCGTCACAGATGCAGCGGATAGAGAATTAAAAAAAGTGCTGAACTATTTCTGTGAAAGATTGCAAGAAAAGAAAGAGATGCACACGGAGGTCCTCGTCTCTCTCAGCACTGTTGGAAAACAGCCAGTGGTATCTCAGAGAAATTGGCACTCACCACAGAAACCACAGAATGGACTCGAATAACGTTTCCCGGACATCTAGGCCATCGCATGTGTGTAGCATATGAGCTTGTGTGTTTGTGGTTAAGAAGTTCTTACTTGGCATGCTTTGTTACATTAAGGCAGTTTGTCTGATTAATGAAAACAGAAAGTGCCAAATAAAAGGCAGAAAGACTGAGAGAGAGCAAGAGAGAGAGAGAAAAAAAGACAGACAGACAGTCAGAGAGAGAGAGAGAAAGATAGTTTGTGCTCTAGCCAGAAGTTGTTCCTAGCTTCACCAGAGTAACCGCTCTATTCAGTGTGAACATTCAAGCAATAGAGATCTTCATTTCTAGTCTGTGGATGATCTCTCCTCTCCCTCGCTCTTGCTCTCTCTCTCTCTCCCTCTCTCTCTCTCTCTCTCTCTCTTCATCCTTGAAATGTTATATTTCACTACAGCGACATTATGTCATACTTCTAAAAAGAGCAACTTGCATAATCACTTAATGCCATGTTCCACATTGTAGCAACAGAAACATAACTAAGAGGCTTTAAACTCCCAGAACTCAGAAAAAAACAACGACACATCTATGAGTACATCTAGAGTAAAAGACCACAATCGCCATTCACTTGAATTGCACTACACTGAATGATTGTCAGCTTGAATGCAAGTGCAATTTTAACAAAACCAGAAAAGTTTGTTTCTGGAATCGAATTTTATCACTGAATCTGGTGTTAATTCCACGGATGGAAAAAAAAAATAAAAGCTTCAATGATACCAATAAATATGATGATATCACATAAAGCAAATATGCACATGATATGCACAGATGAATTCTTTTTTTTTTTTTTTTTTTTTTACAGTCAAAGTGTTCGTAGGCTGCAAAAAACGTTTGTGCTCCCCATCATACTAAACTCCTCCACAAGAAAAAAAAGAGAAGTCTGGAGAAAGCTGAAAAGGTTAATCAACAAAAGAAAGGCAGTGTTTAGCTTATTCCTTTGTTTCACAGACCCCAATGAAAAATTCAGCAGATCTTGATCATGGGTTAGAGTTTTACAGTTAGAGCCAAAAATATATATATCATCTGATGAGATGATCTATATATATATCAGATATATATATATATCAGAACAATGGGATTGAAATTCCGATTTCCCGATTCTCTGATGGTCAGAGGTGATAAACAGAAGAAAAGAACTATAATAAGTTCGAATAAAATCCTGTTACATTTATGGGTAGGAATTTTGTGTCTCAGACAATACAAATCAATACAAATCATGCGATCCAGGTGAACTAATCGTAAACTGAAAAAATCTATCATATAGCATTATTTTATATTATGTACTATATTATTAATATAAATATATGAATTTTAAATATAAAGGGTTTTTAAGGAATTAACAGAGCATCTGCTTTTTTTGCAATTTGGGACAAACACTAAAAACGACACTGAATTTGCCTGCCATGAGACAGCATTTCTCCCTCCAACCAGTTTAAAAACACCAGAAATAAGATGGGAGAATTCATGACCATTCATTAGGATCTCTTCCTGACAATCTTCTTTTAAACTATGAATTTAATGTCTCTGTTCCTCACCCTCGTGTGGCTCATTTAGTTCCTGGACGTTGTTCTTCTGAGACAGAAAACAGGTCATTAATGCTAAAAATAAGGACAGTTCACTTGTAACCAGATACAGCTGCGGAAATGTGTGGTAATTCTTGTTGTTGTTTTTTTATGTTAATCATATAAAAAAAACACTACTGCAAATAAACAGGTGAAAAAGATAATTTCCTAAATTAAATACATTTCCTGTGTGCTGTGTTCTGTGTGCTGGATATAATCCCATCCTCGTTGCTGATCTGTGTTAAGGCATGTGCTAAATGGGAGCTGTGTTAAATGGGAACTCTATTATCTGGTGGCCCATTTAAGTTGAAATGATGTATGTTGAGTTTCGGCCTCAGAGGTTGCCAGGTTTTTAAAAAAGAAAACTCTAGCAGTATGGATTTCTCAACTGTATTTAGAAAAAAAGTTATACCTATATAGATAAGACCTATATTTTTTAACATTTAAAACCTTGATCTGTTAACAAAGTCTAAAAAGTGCTTATAAATGAGTAGAAAAAAGAGTAAAAATTGAAATCTGAGTAAGCAGCTTGCATGTTATAATGCAATACAGTTTATAAGTTTCTGTCATAAATACAGCAACCAATATTAGCCTGAAAATGGGGCATGCTGTGAGAATTACATTCATTTGATTCTTATGTTTTATTGTAAACGTGTCTAAATGCGTCTTGAAAATCAGTCTATGTATTTAATTTGAAGACTGATAGTAAGAGTAGCGATACTGTTGTGATTTCCTGATTTGAACTTCTGATGATGTGTTTTAAAATTAAAAACACATTGTGATAAATCACAATCACTCTGATGTGGAAATTTGTCAGTGCCGGGACTTAAAGTAGGCTTTAAAACAAAAGCTAGCAGGCAGAGTTGCCTAATCACAGGTTTCACAATTGGTTTAATAATCTATTGGAATAATGCATGCTGGGTATAATAGAAGCATGAATTATCTTTTATGGATAAAACCATAACAACACATTATATTGGATTCTGTTAAAATGTTGAGGCAGAGAGAAAATACATACTATGTATAACGTACATCAGATGCTGTTTTCTACTGACACTTTTCGAGTCAGTGAGCTACTAATCGTGGTGGGTGGCTGAAGAGCTCAGAAGTGAAGAGAGTGATTGAGAGAGAGAGAGAGAGAGAGAGAGAGAGAGAGAGAGAGAGAGAGAGAGAGAGAGAGAGAGAGAGAGAGAGAAACAGAGACAGAGAGACAGAGAGGGAGGTCAAAGTGAAAAGGGCAAAAAACGTAGGAGTAAATGAGCTGTGAGTTAGAATGAGAGATGAGGGATTGAAAGGTTCGAGAGGGTGTAAGCGTCACACATACGTGACCACACACACACAAACAGAAAAAAACAGTGCCAAATATCGTGACATTAGATGACCACAGCCACAGCCCACAAATACTCAGTGCAGGAGAAGTGGAAGAAAGTGGAAATTAAAACCTACACTGAAAGCTACACTGTACAAATAAGGCTTAAATTAAATACATAAAACATGACAGTAAAGAACTTTAAACTATATTTACATAGTAAAGTACACTAATATTTTAAATACTGTAGTATGTCACATTACTCAGTGTCTTCTGAGTAAGAATACAAGTAAAATAACGGGAGGGTATGAGATTCAACGATCTAACCTGGGCAGGTCATCAGTGCTGGGATCTGAATCCTTCAGTCTTCAGGTCTGTAACTCAAACCCTTAACTACTGAGCCACAACAAATGCAACAACAAGACAACACCGATTCATACAATCTTTTGGCGTAATTGATTCAGGGACTGAAGTGGTTAAATCAATGGGAACTAAGAGCACTTATTGTTATGATTCAGCAGTTATGGCTTTGAGTCTTATTTCAAAAGATTGTGAGTACAAATCCCTACCAAAATTCCTTGGTTGAATTCCTGAGTAAGACCTTTGGCATTCTCAGTTGTATCCTCCCTCAGCCAAATGAGTAAAATATATATCAGATGATATTAATTGTTTATACAAGGGCGTTGCTCATTAACGTCATTTTTATTGCACTCAACACAAGACTCTTTTAATTGTCAATTTTATTATCATCTGCACTATAGACAGAAATATTATGTATTATTATTGTACATATTATGCATCGGTCAGAATAAAAGGGCAATTTTTTAGGAGAGTTTAAACAAAACTCTTTAAACTCCACAACTTTGTTAGGAATATTTGTTTATAAACCTGGGTCAGGATCCGGATCACCAGAACATATTGGGAGCTTTTATTCCAGATATTAACTAAATAAGTAACACATGGGCAGACAAACAAATCAGCAACTCTGAAACATACTTTGTCTTTCCACTTCACCTTCTCCATCTTAGCTAATCCATCTCTATTCAGTTATTAAGCTACTTCCACTTTACTTAATGTAATATCACCAAACCAAATACCTGTGGTGTCATCTATATTATTACAGTTACATAAAATCCAAAGTGATTAAACACTACAATCTCTGGGTTGCCATGTTAGCTTGGTAAATCTTATTAAAACTGCTTTAAATAAACAGATAAAATTGAAAATTTTGCGATCTGTTTGCTGTGTAAGTTGACATACAGGAGTGTTTAACCACATTACGTACAACTATGAAATAAAGCAAACATTCAAAAAAGATAGTGTTTCCCATGATCTCATACTGTTAGGGTAATGGTGTTTCAAATCTTGTCTAAATAGAAGAAAATTATACGTGTTTTGTCTTGACACTTTATTACTTTTAACATTTACCTGTGTGCTTAGAACTACATCATTTTAACACAGACTAGGAATGCTCTTGTCTTTTAATTTTTTTTTTTTTTTCAATTAAGATGCCAAAATTTTTCAACCCACACTTTAAGCTTCAGTGGAGGTTAATGATGGGTTTGAAATTATTACATCCTATCAGAAGACTCACATATATTGACATGTCTGCACTTCAGTATGTCAGCTTGTGCATTATATGTTGTGTATGTACAATGTTGTGAGTTCAAATCTCAATACGACCAAGCTCTCTTGGGTAAGACATTCACCTGCTCGGGTGTATCATGTCTCAGTCGTAAGTCACTTTGGACAAAAGCATCAGAAAAAAATAATAATATAAAGACATTAAAACACGCTTCTGTGGTTTGTCTAATACTGTAAATTAATTTATTCCAACTATATAGATGCTCTGAAAAAAAAGGAAAAATATTTCTTTCTAATCACCAAGTAAAAGTTGTGTTAAAACTTAAAAACAATTACAGAAATGAATCAAGAAAATTATGATTATTATAAATTTGAATCAATAAATCAATTATTATTAATAAAATATATATATATAAATATTTTCTAATAAAAAAATTAATACATTTAAAAAAAGATGCAAAATCTAATTTATATTTTAAATATTTTTAAAATACTACTAAAGTGATTTGCTTGTAATGCTGATACTGAAAATTGTCTTTCTTCAGCAAACACAAATAAAAGGGACTATGACAGATTCTGAACTTGTTTGGTCACAAATTGATTCAAATATACTAAATCGTATCGTATCGTATCGTATGCAATGATATCTACAATTATCGAACCGTTGGCTTCAGACTCGTGCGACTTCATAGCAGATTAATTTGTATGATTAAATTCTGAATCGTACCGTTATGAATCTGAATCGTTTCGTATCGAATCGTAGCAGTTACGAACCCTGAATATTACAACTTAATGTAGAGAATAAAACTGCTAATGAACACTGCACACGTATGAGGTATTCTACCGGACTCAAACGCGTAGCCATGGCGACCCGTTTTTTTGTGACGTTTGATTGTTGTGTATAGCTGTTGCTTTCGAAACTTTTTCTGCTTACCGAGTCTCCTCAGAGGATCCGAGCTCTTCGACTCGGCTTTGGGCTGTTCGTTCTGCGACTCCGCTGCTTTCTTGCTCCGCCCAAGCATGCTTCTTCTGTCCGAGCTGCTTCAGTCGCGTCTTTACGAGTTTACTGTCACGGCGACTCTGTTTTCTAAAACTACTGTAGTCTCTGCGAAATCACTGCGCCCTGTCTGGGGTTGCCAGATAGAACAGATTTCTCCAGGAGATAACTTAAATACACCATAGAATTAAACTCTACTGCAGAATAACTAATAACGGTGTATATGTGGGGGAAAATGACTTAAAGTACAAACTCAGAAAAAATAACGTTACTAGTTTAAGTTTGGATCCATCTCTTTTTTAGGGCCCGGGTGAAAAGTTTAATCCCAGTGAAGATACAGTCCTGATAAATCCTTGCTTCAGTGCTGAACAACTCTTGTTCTTAAAGAGTCGGCTGACTGCAGTTTCTAAAAGCGCTCCGAAACATGAGTCCAGAGCAGGGGTTGCCAGATACAACCCCAGAGCAAGGGTTGCCAGATAAAACGAGATGTCGTGCTTGGATATAAATATTCGCTCCGTGTTGTTGTTCATTCATTTATAGTAACCTGTTTAACCTGAACAAATCCACCCCGAAACCATCTGCTGGAAGTCTCTCTCTCTCTCTCTCTCTCTCTCTCTCTCTCTCTCTCTCTCTCTCTCTCTCTCTCTGCTCACATAGAGAATATTAAATAGATATTAAATATTAAATAGAGAATATTAAAACCATACAGTTAAAAAACTAATCTGGACCCAGCAAACTTACCCAACTACTGCCATATTTCCAACCTGCCATTTGTATCGAATATTTTGAAAAAGGCTGTGTACTCTCAGCTGCAGTCATTCACTTCTTCGATATTTTTCAATCTGGCTTCCACCAACAGCATAGCACGGAGACCGCTCTAGTAAAGGTTGTTAATGATCTTTTACTCACTGGAGACTCAGATAGTCTCTCTATACTTCTGTTATTAGACCTCAGTTCTGCATTTGATACTGTCTGTCATAAGATATTAGCTACTTTCCCGCTTAGCGGAATTTGGCATATCAGGCTCTGCACTATCCTGGTTTTCCTCTTATCTCACGGGCAGGCAATATCACATCTCCATACATAATTCCAAATCTCCTACTGTCTTACTCAAACAGGGTATCCCACAGGGCTCCGTTCTTGGCCCACCACTATTCATTCTGTACATTCAGCGGCTTGGCAACATCATTCGTCGACATGGTTTTAGTTATCATTGTTATGCTGATGATATTCAGTTATATACTGGCCTGTCAACCAGATTCTGTTAATGTAAACCAGATTCTGTTCATGTAAAATCCTCACTGGCTTCTAGGATTTCATCTGTAGGGGGCTTAGCCCTCAGTGAGAGTTTAAAACAAGAAGAGTTATTATGACTACATAGTTAAGCCCAAAATTATGGTATTATTTAAAATGGCAGAAGTGGACACCAAAATTTTATGCATGATGTAATGATGCCAGTCTCGAATCAAATCAGTTAATGTATGTATACATTCTCTACGCACAGTGTGTCCAATGAATGCAGTCATTAATAAAAAAAAAATTCACACAAGACAAGACCAAATCACTAAATGTTATTTTTATTTAGTATTGAATGGATTGTTTGCATTAATATTTTGTTTGTGCTATCAACTCTGGTAATACGAATAGTGAAATTTCACTGCTTTCGGTTGCCGTCTTTGCGTCTTTCCGCCGATTAACGTTATGGATAAAAGCCTCCAGCTCTGACTGCGCGTGCACGCTGAGCGTACCTGTGCTTCTCCGTTCAAATAAAGCAGACAGCTGAAGACGCACTTTTGAAAGACTACAACGCACGCGCGTAAAAGAAAAGTAAAAAAAAAAAAATCGCTCTTGGATCAAACTTATAAATAATTTTCTTTCCCATCGACGACATGTCCTGCATTTTAACCCTAAAAAAAAAAGGTCTATAAAACGTCTTTTTTTCATTTACAACGCATTGCCAAACTGTGACCTTTTATCTGCAGAAATGATGCCGAAACAATAGTACATGCTCTGATTACGTCCCGCCTCGATTACTGCAATTCACTCTTTTCTGGTCTATCAGCTCACTCAATCTCACGTTTACAATACATACAAAACTCGGCTGCCAGAATGTTAACCTCCAATAAAAAATCTGCCCACATCACCTCTATAATATTTGATCTTCAATGGCTGCCAGTCTCATCTCGCATGAAATATAAAATCATACTGCTCACATATAAGGCACTAAACTCTGCCTAAACATATAAGTCACTAACACTCCCCCCCCCCCCCCACACACACACACACACACACACACAATCTTCCCGATATTTCATCCTATGTACCTTCACGATCACTCCGGTCTTCAAATTCTGAACTTCTTTGTATTCCTAGATACCGTTTATCCTCTGTGGGTGGCAGATCCTTTTCTGTCATTGCTCAAACACTATGGAACTCCCTACCCATTGCACTAAGAACCATCACCACTATGTATCGTGTACTATGTAGAGTCCTATCTCTTGTATGTTTTTGTGTATAGTCCTGTCTTCTGTTATCTCATGCAGCTGCATGTGATCCTTCGTCATGGGCAAATTTCCGACGAATATGTACAGTATATGTATGTTACACTATATTTAATTTGTCTTGAAATACTGTACCTTGTAAAACGTCCTTGTGCTTGGGAAAGGCGCTATATAAATTAAACATATTATTATTATTATTATTATTATTATTATTATTATTATTATTATTATTATTATTATTATTATTATTATGTCAAAACACACAATTCCACATTTATTCTTCTGTAGCCCTTTTTTGTATCAAGTTCTGCATTTATTTATTTGTATGTTATACATTTTATACATATATGCATTTATATATTTTGTATATTATATCGTCTGACATTTTATTAGCCCTATTCATTTCAGTCCTTCGTTTGTTTGTTTTTCAAAAGCACGGATCTCTTGATTGTCTGCATGTGTAGATGGTTTCTTCCTAATTCTAATGTTTCTAGGTACTAGGTGTGAGTGAATGTGTGCATGGACAAGAAATCAATCCAATCTGGCAACCCAAGTCTATAAAAGATCCTCCATCTAAGTGATGAAAATCACAGCAATGTGTGTCTGAGCGTCTAAGCTCCAAGGCGTTCAGTTTGTATCTTATTTTTATTTCTGTACAGTCACCTGCTTAATCAACTACAAACATATCCAAACATGTACATTTTATTTTTTACTAGCACAAAGAGATAAATTGTGCAATAATGCACCACTTTGAAATGATTGTTAATCATTGTTTTCAATTTTTAAGTTTTAGGTTTTTGTTGATTTACGAGTGATGTGGATAAAAATGGAACATTTTTTCTTGGTGCGCCTCCTGCTGGTGACATGAAGAATCACAGCTAGCGGTTACTTTATAAATTGGTTTTGATGACCTCATTAAAACAGGGAGACATAATATAAATTAAATTACTGGAGATGCCTCTAAATGATAAATTATATATTCGTTTTTAATTACAATGTGAGAAAAGACAGATCATTTTAAAAATTAGTTTGTGCAATAATTACAGTGCTATTACAAGTTTTCTCAGTTGCTGTCACCAGAATTCTTTTATTTTTTTCATACATCATCAAATGTGTGCATTTTGCTGTGTGTACATGTATTTTTTCCCTCACTGCACTGTTGAAAGCCAAGAAAAACACTAATTTCCTATAATTTAATTATAGACACGTCACATTAATTAAATATTATAATGTCTTGTGTTTAATCATTTAATATCTTTAAGTAGGTGCTTTCTTTTCTTTCTTTCTTTCTTTCTTTCTTTCTTTCTTTCTTTCTTTCTTTCTTTCTTTCTTTCTTTCTTTCAGTTTGTGCTCCTCTATGTGAGTGTTTATGCCACAGTTATTCATCACATATACTAATAAACATTTTTTTAGTATTTAGTATTATATTGCTTTTGCTATAATTTCTTTTCTTGTGTCTATAAGAGGAAATTTTAACCCTCTTATCTCTACCTTGGAAACTTGGCACAATTTCATAATTTTATTTCGTATTTACGTTTTTTCATTAGTTATTTAAATGTATGTTTTTGTTTGCTAATAACTGTTTAAGTTAACTTATCAACATATTACACTGCCAAGAGCCATTTGTAAAAACTACTCATATATAACAATATAATAATAAAAAAGCAGGCCTAATTGCTTAATTGCAATAATTTTACGAGGTAAAATCTGATTGGCTTATAGAACAATAATGTAATTTGTAATTCTTTGTTTGATTGCTTTTTGAGTGTTTTAGTTAGCATCCGATTAATTTAAAAGATGCATTTCCCCATGAGAGGAAAGGCGGGAGGATGGACGGGGAAAAAAACCAGATAGGATTTAATAATTTTATGGTGGAGTTTACATAGCATTTGTAAAAAAGTAAAAAAAAAAAAGAAATATATATATATATATTTCTATAACATTAGATCATTAGAACATTATATATATATATATATATATATATATATATATATATATATATATATATATATATATTAATATTTCTTAATTAGTTTTTGCATTTACATAGTTTTTCATAGTCATATTAAGCTCATTTATCAATATCATTTAATAATAATTATAATATATAGTTAAAGTATTTAATTAAGTTAGTTAATTAATTGTTAGAAGGGACAGTGGCTTAGTGGTTGGCACATTTTCCCCACACCTCTGGGGTTAGGGGTTCACCCCGTGCCTCTGGGGTTTTCTTCCCTTGTCCAAAGTCATGCATTTGTGGCTTACTGGCGTCTTTAAATTGTCCATGCTGTATTGCTGTATTGCTGTATGTGTGTGTGTGTGTGTTTGAGATTGTTCCCTGCAATGTATTCATTGCGCCTAGACTCCAGGCTTCCCATGATCCTGTGCAGGATAAGGAGGACATAAGGAGGACAGAAAATGCAAGGGTGAGTAAGTTAATAATTTCTATAAAATGTAACTCCACACACTTTGCTAAGAATAGATAAGTAGAGCATCATTTAATAATATATCTTTATATCTGTATCTATATCTGTGTTCTACATATAGACTGGATTGTTGAGCCATCCGGTGTTGTAGGTGTGGGACAAATGATTTTAATCACCTGCCTTATTTTTGGATAAATCTTTAAGCATCAATAATAAAAAAAATAGCCCAATTTGCTCAAATGAGCCCAAGTGCGGAATCACCCATATGGCCTCATTTGTACAGTGAAATATTGCAAGAAACACTAATGAAATAAATAATGCAAGCCAACACGACAACGCACTGCAATGCCCAGCAAGAAGGAATTTATTATAGCATGTGACAGGCCATTGGACAGACACTCTTCTGCAGGTTAAAGTTCTTTTCTTTGCATTGAGGTGTATGAAGTTCTGCATAGTACTGGTAAGTCACAGAGAAAAGGCCATTTATGAGGAAATAAACAACAGTCTATCGGAGGTTTAGTTCTGTTTTTGTTTCTTTTAAAACAATTAACACCCCAAACGAAAGTACTTATTATATTCATACAAAATATATAATATATATTTTATATATACTGTATACAAAACAAAAAAAAACATTAAAGAAACCATTTCAAGTAAAATCTTAAAAGAAATGATCACGCACCTATGTGCGATTTTGTAAACCATATATAAAAACAAATTAAAAACAAATATGATATTATATGCATATTTACAAGATTAACTTAGCAAGGCTTTGTACAAATGTTACAAAATAGCTGAACGCACTTACACACTATACACAAACCGTTTCAGACAAAATTACACAGATGAAGAAATGCTTAGAATGAGTGTGTGTGTGTTAACAAAGGGACATGAGCAAGGTTAGGGGTCCGTTTCAACACATCTGACGTTGGCAATCACTGCCTCACTAATACTGCATTAATACTTTGCTGAAGTCTATACTTGAGTATAGATGATGAAGAAAAGTGTTTTTTCTGTCAATGTTTGTGTACCACTTATAATTGTCCCAGGATCTTTGATGAGGCAGCATCGTCATGGTTAACAAGACAAAGGAAAGGTAAAAGCGGGTGAATTAAATACACTCCATTGGACACGGTGAGATAATGAGGACACATCTTAAGGGAACACACAGTAAAGCACCGAAACACACAATGACCCCAATGTAAGTGTGTGGCAAGATCCCTGGCAGTTCTTTAAAATGTTATGTGGAGACCCTGCTGCTCTCTGGCCCTTTTGTCACACAATGATAAAAGAGTACTCAAATGACTGAAGGAAAGAGAATAAAAACTTTGGCAACGGTTAAAAACTAGCCCTGTGCCATGCAAGCAGAGCAGCTATGAATGGGGGGAAAAAAAAGAAGAAGAAAAAAACACAGTTAGCGAACCCGTTCATTGATACCCCTCTTCCATCAACAAGGTGCCGGATCCTGAGTGGGTGTAGAATAGTTTGGAAAAATGCTTTTGGGCTATGGATTTCATCACTCAAGTTATTTTCATGGCCACAAGACATGAACAGATGAATTTTTTTAAAAAAGTTTCTACTGTGACTCAGTGGTTCAATGAGGAAACAACTGTTTCACTGGAAATTACATTTGACTAAATAGTAGCTACATTGATAATGCCAGCAATGCTGCACAATCATCACTCAGACTATGTTGCTAAAGGTAAGTTATCTTGGGGTAATTATGGTCTGTGATGATGCCTCTGTGCTCTGTATTCACAGACTTTGACACAACAAGGTGTAATATGTAAATATTACTTCTTATACCAGTGGAAATAGAGAGGCTGTTTAAAAAAAAGGTTCCCAGGCTCCTATATCGAGCACCGTGTTAATGGAAAATGGGGTATTGAATCTAATTACTCTGATTCAAATGCTGTCACAAGCATTCGTGGAACTGAGAGGTAGGTGGGGCCCGACATAATGAAGAGGCGTCAGCTGAGGAGCGCTGAGGAACGGGGGTGGGCTTCTCCCCCAGACGTCGGATTAGAACAGAAGGTTTTGGGGGCGGGGCTGGGGGTTTGTTGTTGTTAACAGCAATGGGGACTTGAGAGCTCTTTTGGGAAGAGTCAGTAGGCGAGACCACAACTGTGTGTCTCCTCCAGGCCCGCCTCCGCCGGCATGTCTCAGGCGAGAGAGGTTTCCTCAGCCCCACAGAACGTATGTCCTCTGCTGAGCCGAGCAGACGTGCACGCACCTGCTCTGCCAGAGATGCCTGATTTGTGGCACCAGAGGTAGAGCCTAAGGTAGAGGGCGGAGCTAATAGGTGACTACTGGATGGGGTCAGTTTGGTTGAATGAGAAGTGGAAGAATCCAGGAGGCTGGTTCTTGTTCGCCCTTTGTTAGACTGCGATTCCTCCTCACTGGGTGAAGCACTACGGACTTCTAAAAGATCTAGTGAACGAGCTTTGGCCTTTTCTGTTTTTAGGCGGCGGCGTGCTAAAGTATCACACTGAATTAGGCGATGGGAGTTGAAGGAGGGTCGGTTTTGGAGGCGTTGGGAGGCAGTTGAGGAGGAAGTGGAGGGAGTGGAGGAGCGTGCTGCACTTTCAGTTCCTCTTTCGACAAGTTCAGGGTTCGGATTTTTGCAGGGAGCAGAATGAGACGCTGGCGTGGTTGTGGGGGTGGGAGCAGGAGTGAGAATAGGAATAGGTACAGAGGCTTTGTAGTGTGTGTACAGGAAGCTGCGTGGTACAGGTGGCTCTGCTGAGGTGTACATATTCGATGGAGGTGGCGTACGTTTTTCAGGACGCTCCTGCGTCAGAGACCGCGAGGCAAAGCCACTTTCATTGTCCGTCTCACTCACCAGCTCGCTATGCTCATCATCTGCATCGTCACCCCGCCCCTCAGAGGCTAAACTCCGACCCAGCGTAGAGAGAGTAGAGTAACCCGAGACAATAGAACGTGCGTCATCCCCTCTCCAGCTGCGACCTTTTGTTTCAGACCTCTGGTCCTCTTCCTCACTAAGGATAACAGAATGTGCTTCTTCCTCACAAGGCATTCTAGGTTTCTCCTTGCCTGGGGAAGCCACAGTCACTTCCACATTCTCTTCGTCATCATCTTCCGCTTCCTCATCTTCATCCTCTTCTGCCTCTGCACGTGGAGCCATGTCAGATTCACACTGCTCTGTCTCCTTTCCCTCCCCCTCTCCCTCCACCGTAAGACTGACTCTGATTGGCTCTTGTTCAGAGTCATCGTCAGTGCTGCTGCCCAGGAGGCGGGCGGTTGGTCGTTTTCTACGCCTCCGAGTCACAGCAGACATGATGGCAAGCGTCGTCAGGAAGTCCTTGGCTGTGAGGTCACGTTTTGACCCTCCAGAGCCCTGAGCAATGACAGAGGTCTGACCTTCATTACAGGATATAAGCAACTGTAGTGCCTATTAGACATAATGTTGAATATAGCTAAACGTCAACAACAATAAGACATTACTGTTAATAAACAAATTAACTGTATCCACATTCTGTAAAGTCATATGAACCTATAGTGCTTACTTCCTTCTAATGAATATTTCACTTCACTACTATATCTTCTAAGTAAACAAAAAATGTATGCAATTTTCTACATCTACATCTACATCTGTGCTCCAATAAGTGGCTTGCAGTACCTTACCTCTACCAGAGAGGTCTCCAAATCCCTAAATTCTCAAATAGCACATATACAGCAGCTAGAAACCAAACATTACAAGCTTTTGAACCGCAACACTTAGTCAATCCTTACCTTTGATTTTGCTGAGTCACTGTTGGTTGAGTCTAAAGTAACAATAAAACAGAAAAAGAAAAAAGAAAAGAGAAAGAAGCCAAGATGAATAAGTATATGGACGTGATTCTAAAAAAATGAGAGGCACAGAGGCATTAAGACATCAAGAGGCGATCGTCTCGCAAGAGGCGATGGTCTTTTGGATCGCAAATCTGAATTTTTGGCCTTAATTTGTTTTTTAAAGAACTCTCTCATGCCTTCTAGACTCTGTGACTGTCATTCAATATGAAGCACCCCAACAAGAGACAATGTTCACACAAGATTCAGGCCAAGCAACATGTGCATGAAAAACGGTTATTGATTGTCTAGAAGTGATGCTCAAATGTGAACAGGGTCTCCAAATCTGCAGCGTTAAAGAGGATCCACACACATGGTTGACATCACGTCACATACTGATGACATTGACTCATCAAAGAAGCCACGTAAGAGACAAGAGCAGGAAAAGGCAGAAGGGCAGGTAGGACGATTTCAAAGACATGGAGGGTGAAAACATTGTGCTGACACATACCAACACCCAGCCATAATCAGAATCTCTCTCTCTCTCTCTCTCTCTCTCTCACTCTCTCTCTCTCTCTCTCTCTCTCTCTCTCTCTCACACACACACACACACACACACACACAGGCTTTTAAGCATTCACTCACGCTCTCTCACACACACAGATGCACACACGCACACAGGGTATGGCAGGCGAAACCCATCCTACCGCAGTGGCTGCTCCACAGGCTCAGCTATGAGAGGGATGCAGAAATGTACAGAGAGAGAAAAAGGAGGAGGAATACAGAAAGAAAAGGAAAAAAAGATGAAAAAAAAAGAAAATGGAAAAGTGCAGAACACTCAACATGCAAGAAATCTGTGTACTTTTTTGCACTTGGTTATATTTACTAGGGGGTGTCCAATCTTATCCAAAAATGGCCAGCGTGGGTACAAGGTTTCATTTCAGCCAAGCAGAAGCCACAGCTCATAGTATAAAGAAAGCCAAGATTGACTAAAAATACTGGTGGAATTTTGATTGGAATGAAAACTGTAACCAAATCGGCCCTTTGTGGATAAGATTGGACACCTCGGATCTATACACATATTTGTAACCATTTCTACTGAATGTAGTGGCTTTTTATGGGAACACCACTGACAACAGTGTTATGACAGAAATATCACCACAGTTCTTCATTTCTATAATGTATCACTGTATATAGGTTTGCTTACAAAATGGCAACAGTACAATAGTGTGGCCCTTTAGTTTGATTCGCTTTATTTCCGTCTACAAAAATGTAACATCTTAATTTAACGCTAATCATTTTAAACATTTAGAAAACAATACAAAATTTGAACAACAAAAAATCCGAGAAATTCTTGAATGCAGCATTAGCCATTTAAAAAAGACTAAAACAAGTTCAGTGCCATTAGTAATTTAAAATCCTTAAACTTCTAATCAGACAACGTACAAGATTTGAAGTCTCTCACCTGAGATCTCGCCCAGTAGTCCAGCTCGGCCAATGTTGGATAAAAGGTGGTCTATATTGGGGGCAGGCTGAACGTCCTCTGTGTCCACCGGTGTCTGACAGAATGCAAAGAAAGAAAAGAAAAGAAAGAAAGAATATCTTCAATACACAGTAATTCAAGGGCTTTCGAACAAAACAGAAGTTATACTGATCACAGGCTTTCTTATCAAATTAAATACAGTTAAATCACAGCGCCACTGAATTCTTGAATTAGAATTCAAAAAGTTCATAGTTTTATCACAGGTTTATATTATTGTACAAGGTTTTCCAGCATGGGAACGGTTTGGGAACAGAGGAATTTTGGTTTTAACAGTAAATTGACAAGAGGAAAGAGAAATAAAGACACTGTTGTGAGAACCGCTGTGTATAATACATGCAATAATGTAAGTATAACAGAAATTATTTAAATATAACTATAAATATAAATTTCTTCATCCATATTTTCATATTTTATTTTGTTTTTATTATTATATAGTTTTCTTATATAGTTTATACTTTTTATTATTTTATTTTTTGCCTTTTTTTTTATACTTTTTTTTATATTTCTTATTCTTATACCAGACAGTTGCATAAAGCATTTCACTGCATATTGTACCCTGTATGTATGTGTATGTGACAAATTTTTTTTTATTTGATTTGATTATGCTACACAGAGTCAGGGGTAGTTTAGGAAACACCCTGGAGGTAGGAAACACCCTGGATGGGGTGCCAACCCATCACAGGGCACACATTCTCACACTACGGCCACACGTTTTTTAGAGATGTCAATCAGTCTACAGTGCATGTCTTTGTACTGGGGTGGAATCTGAAGGAAACCCCTGAAGCACACGGAGAACATGCAAACTCCTATATGGAGGCGGGAATCAAACCTGTGATAATATTTCGCATTTATCGAAGTTACACAGAATTATCATGTAGTATGAAAAACAAAAGACAAATTTTAAATTAGAGTAATGAGTTAGAATCAAAGTTATCATTGAATCTGTACTGTACCTTTTCATCCTTGTCGTGTTCCTCACTGAAGAACCAGGCATACTGCATGGAGCAGTGAGAGAAAAAAATTTATTGTATTTGAATACTAAGTAAAAAAACTAAAGTAAAGAAAGTTTTTTTAGTGGCGGTGTTTAGCATGAGAAAGCTTTACATGCTGGATAAGAGTTTCGATGATTTTGTAGCGGTCAGGCATGTGGGTGACCATGTCCGTCATATTGTCTTCTGATGTTCTCACAAGAGTGGGTCCAAATACTAGTGCCAAGTTACGAGGCTCCATCTACACACAAACACACAATACATAAAAATACAGGTAAATCTACCACTACTACAAAATAGGCTATATATGCATTAGATAGTTAAATAGAACTGACCTTATTCTTCTCTGAGTGATTGGCTACAGTCTTCAGATGACCAATTAGAAACTTCAGAGTGTGGAAGTAATAATCTGGTAAATCATGGATCTGTAGAGAAAGTGACAGGAAAAAAAATAAAGTGAAATTGTTTTGGTATGAGAGGAATAAAAACTCACTGATCACCAGGGCCACATAATACCAGCCTGGTGTTTTCCAAGTTTTATTACTTACATTGATAGAAACAAACAAGAAAAAGAGATCGAACAGGAAGGAATGAAGTTCTGTTGGTGTGTGTGTGTGTGTGTGTGTGTGTGTGTGTGTGTGTGTGTGTGTGTGTGTGTGTGTGTGTGTGTGTGTGTGTGTGAATACACCGGTAAAGATACATTCGTACCAGTTTCTTCAAGGTCTTCAGCCTGTCACTGGGATTCTCCAAACGATTGGCATCGATGAAGTCGTTATATTTGTCTACCAGAGAAAATGAAAATAAATGACCATGAGAGAAAAAAAACAAATGTGAACAGTCATGGCAGAACGATAAGATTCACAACAAGTCTCACCGTCGGTAAAGAGGGGTTCTGGGAGCTTTCGGAAGAAGGATTTGAGCAGGCTGCTCACCACGTTCAGGTCTTGCCACCGCTGGATCACACAAAAGATACGCAGGATAAATAATAATATATATCATGAAGATTTATACACTGATGCTGATGTTAAATAAATGTAGGGCTTATTAAAAATGTACACGTATCATATTAGTTCATATCCGTGTATGAATGTTGAGAGCCAAAAAATATTGTTGTTTCAATAATTTCAGGTGATTTATGTCTTATGCGGTGAAAATAATAAAAAAAAATTTTTATAGGCGTGTGTGCGTGTATGCGCACGTGTGTGTAACTCGCCTCCTCCGTGGTGTTAATGTCACAGCCCTTGTTGAGTTGATCCTGCAGACAGGACACCACAGCGTTGTTTCCTGGCACTCTGTAGATTCCCGTGTACTCCAAACCCATCTCCTCCACCAAGCCACAGCAGATCTCAACAATCAGTGGAACAAACTACACACACACACACACACACACACACACACACACACACACACACACACACACACACACACACACACACAAACATAGTGCTACTAAGCCAGAAGAGTCTTTCTAATTATTCTTTAAGGAAGTGATTAACACCAGCGTTCACATTCAGACCTTGTTATTGCAAGCAGGTTGGCAATCCTCCAATCGGACTCCGAACGCTTTCGGGTCCGCCTTCTTCGCTTTCTTCATGAAGTTGATGCCCCATGGAGATTTGGGAGGACTGCTCTCCTCTGAGAGTGGCAAGAAAATGATAATAAATGAAAGTGAAGAAAGAGAAAAGATAGAATGTGTGATATTAGAGCTGGGCTCTTGGCTGAGTGTTTGTGAGACAGGCTGACCTTTGGCTTCGTGTTTGGGGGAGCGCGGGGGTGCACCACTGTTTTCAGCTTTGGTGAGCAAGAAAGTCATGCGTGGCACTCGGGGAGATGAGTCAGGCTTATTACCTGTCGGACTAAATTGAGACACAGAGAGATGACAACAATAAAGAGAAGGTTTATTAAGCTTATATAATAAACAGTTCATCACAAAATCAACATCAAACATAAAAACTGCACAAAATTACATTATAACTCATTTAATAGTAATAAACATGAATAATATCCTCTTTGTATGGTTTAAATACACAGAATTGTAGCTTTACACAGAAAAGTGCATTGTGTCATATTGTTTTAGAAGGACAACTCAAAGCCGTGTGACTTCTAAATGGAAAGTTGTCATGTTTGTTTATTCAAAATATATCACTTCCTTTTAGTTCCACTTACCTCTGCTTCCTGTAGTCATTCAGTTTCTTACTGATGAGAGCTTGTCGAGAGAAACCCAACTCCTACCACACACACACACACACACACACACACACACACTGTCCATCAGATTCACATATCGAAACCAAAACTGCTAAAAAGTCTAAATTAAAAGTATTTCGCTTTTTTTTTTTTTTTTTTTTTAACACTTTCTTTTTACTATTAAGTTTTCCCCTCACCTCGCTGTCAGTCTTGCTGCTTTCCCGGATCACTCTGATCCACTCCAGCATGTCATCTCTGTCCTCAGCCTGCAGCAGGTACTCGCAGAAGTCCTGTGTGGTCAGTCGCAGCGCGTTCTTGCGCTTCGTCTCGCTGTACGCGATGTCCACCAGGCAGCCGCGGATGCTGATCGGTTGCTCGTCTTCAGATCCGCCTCCCAGGGCGGCACCTTTCAGCAGCGCCTCCCTCTTGTCTTTGTAGAGGTAAAGTGCACCGAAGCGCAGCACTGAAAAAACCCGCCTCCAGGGACGAATGGCACTGCCAACCTTCTGAAACGTGAAGAGAGAGAGAGATGGTAAAGCAATAATAAAACACAGTAATAAGTGAAAAAAGAAATAGAGAGTAGACAGTGAAAAAGACGTAAAGCATATAATAACAATAATAATAATCATAATAATAATAATAATAATTACCAGTAAAAGACACATAAATGTGAGATTTAATGATCACCGTGTTTCAACACTGATTTATGAACAGATTAGCTGCTCTTTGAGTCGCTTTTTTATAATGAATGTCATTCAAGTCACATATTTTTTCACAGGAGCACTCCTGTGATAACATTGTGTATGATTGTCCTGTCTCACCTTGCCCTTCTCAGTATGGATCTGTTTGTAGTGCAGCCATCCTTCTTTCCTCACGTCACTGTAGCTGATGCTGCCCAGCTCCGAGGCAGAATGGCGCTTAGAGCGAGCTTCATCAGCCACTGTCAAGCTGTCCAGAGACTACACACACACAGACACACACAGACACACACACACACGTTAAACAGAATAAAATATATAATAACATATCTCTAAACAAAAACAGAAATTCTGGAATTTGTTTGCTTAATATCCTTTTGCTTAAACCTGCACAGGTTTTCCATTCTGCCAGTAAAATGGAAAGCGATATATAGGATGTGATATACATGAAAATTGTCTATATTATGGAGCTTACATTCGCCTCTTTTTAAAAGTTGATTACACAAACAGTTTGCGGGAGGATTAGAGGCATTTTCTGCCATAAAAACAAACTACCAGCACTTACCCCATCACCGAAGAAGCTTTTAACTCTCTTTGGCAACCTCCTGAAAGGAATCAAATACACCATATGAGTCAGTAGGCAGGGAGAGGTTTCATCCTTCAGCATCAATAAATGCAGGAGATATATTTATGAAACAAATGAATACACACAACATTTATGAATAAACACTGTAAGCAAAGTTTAAGAAAAATCCTCTTAATAATTTGTTTCAGTTCTAGTCGAGTTCCTGCAGCAATACATTTATAGATACAGATATAGATATAGGAATCAACTCTGATCAGCAGCTGTAATGTTTACAATGAATAATAAGTCGGACTTTTAGGCATGAATCAAAAATTAATTCCTAAAAGACTTACGAGAAGACACGCCCGTCGTCTCTGAGGGTGTGAAGTCCATCGTCACATGACTTGGAGCGCTCAGTAGTGATGGCCAACAGATAAGATGAGCGGCGGCTGGACTTGATGCTGCCTGCTCAGAAAGGCGAGAAGAGAAAATGAGCTGATTGTACATGCATGCATGAGGACTAATGGAATAGCATGAGACATTGGGAAAGTGTTAAGGGGCAGGAAAAGACAGCAAGGAAGAGATGAGAGAATAGCGAGTGGGGTGAGCAGGGGATCTTTAGGAGGGATGCAGGACGGATAGAGGGACACTGTTTCCGGAAGTTCTGCTGAAGATCGTTCAGTCCTGTCGCGGTTCAATCGTGCAGGAGAGCATGCAGACGCAGGCTATGATCTCTGTCTCATGTTCTAATACATGCACGAGTTTATATGTGAACGAAAGTAGCAGAGGGATCTGCTGTATGTGTGGAAAAAACCTCAGATGTACATGAGAAATGTGTGTCTGAGCATGCATTTCTCTCTCTCTCGCTCGGTCTCTTTTTATTTCAGTGCGAGACTCACTGCAGTCATGGGAGGAGAGGCGGCTGAGGGGGAAGGTGAAGGTTGGGGAGGCGGGGCTGGTCCCCACAGCGGGGACGGATTTAAGGCCGCCACTGGACACGACGGATGAGGCAGGGACGTGACACGCCCGCAGATCTGCGCTCGGGCTGGTTGGCTCATCTGTGGGAGGAGCAAAAGGACAGAAAAAAGAAGGGAAGAGAGATTGGAAAAAAGACAAGGAAGGGAAGATGAGGGATACAGAGGAAAGTGGAGAGGAATAGAAGGAAAGGAAATGATTAGAAAACAGGAAAGAGCAGGGATGAGCAGAGAGAAATGAGAAGGCACAAGGTTAAAGGAAAAGCAAAAATACAGTATTGCTTGGTTAATTCATCAAACACACAGGCTTTTCTCTCTCCACAGAATCACGATACGACCGAACACGTCGTTTTGCATAAGTGAAACAAGCCGCTGGAAAACAAACCTCAGACCTCAGACAGAAAGGACGAAGGTTCGGAAATGGAAAGAATTCAAACCTGAAGAACATTTTAAAACAAATATTCCAAACTCTCATCCATCACAAAGAAAGAAAAAAAAAGATATAAAATATCTCAGCTCTGATCATACCTGGATCGTTGTCCTCCATAAGAAAAGTGATCAAAGTGGAAATGAGACATGTGAGGCGTGTGTGGACTAAAAACAGTTTCAGTTCTTTTAGGAACCTGTGAATGTGTGTTTGTGCAGGTTTCTATCCAGTGCTTCAGCAGCGTTTGTCTAGGTATAGATAAAGTCATAGTGCATGTAATGGGAGGAGACATGAGCATGCCATTTTCACTAAAATTATCTGTAGGGATTGTTTTAATACCCAATAAACCTGCTAAGTATAAGCATTGAGTGGAAACATCTGTACAGCTTTACCTTTATTAAAAATGTACACCCTCTAAATAAACATGCCATTTAAATATGTTTACTGTATATATAACTTTATTTATATGCCATTATTAAGTGTGAATATATTATTGCTTGTAAACTAATTTAGAATTTCATATTCTTAGTGATTTATATGTCAAAATATACTATAAGTCATCAGTAAATCTGCTAACAAGCTAGATTCAAAGGATCTTTGGTTAAAGATTCCAGATCCAATCCAATTCTATTCAAATATCAGTAATTCAAACTGTACAGTTTGTCACAGAAGTGATAAACATTTAATTCATCCATAAATTTATATTTAAAGTTACTTTTATTCTTTAACACTCGATTATTAAATCACTGCTCCATGACACTACCTAATGCTATGAAATTAATTCAGAAGCAACAATTCAGAATGTATTTCTGTATATACTGACAATGTCCTCTTACAATTTCACTAAACGCTTCTGCTTTCGGTTCCCCCCTGACCTTCACAGCAGCAGAAACAAGCGCTCTGTGTTAATTATTTATCTCTCTCTGTACATTTTCTTCTCAGCACCAGACCTGAGAAGCTGTGAAGCTCCTAGTACTAGAAATCAGTCACATCCATAACACTGCAATACTAGCCTCAGCCACAAGATGTCAGCAGAATGCACTGCTACAAAAGCCAAGAAAAGATGGTGTTTTCTAATGAAGCTTAAATTTTATTCGAACCTTTTCTCTCTTTATCTCTTTACATATATAAATCTACATTGGCTAATCATCCAGTTTTACAAAATCCTGTACCAACTAATCCTTTTCACTAACCTTGTTTTGCCCTGGTTCCTTTTTTCATAATTTCCAACTGTCTCAGCTTTCTAATCCAACATACAGCCGTTTTCCTCACGTCCCTTCTTGTCATTGTCAGCAGGTGTACGTTAACTCATCTCATCTCCACCAAAACTTCACCTTGTTGTTGTCTTTAATCCCTAATTGTATCCTTGTTATTCTCATTCTACATTTCTGTTCCCATTCTCTTTCTTCCATACCAGCACAGAGTTAACCGTTCTCTCATACTGATTTCTGGAGGTGGATGAGAAACCAGAGAGAGAGAGTGAGAGAGCGAGAGACAGAGAGAGAGAGAGAGAGAGAGAGAAAGCACAAACATTCCCAATCACTCACTCTCTCAAACACACATACATACACTTTCTCAGAGAGAGAGAGAGAGAGAGAGAGAGAGAGAGAGAGAGAGAGAGAGAGAGAGAGAGAGAGAGAGAGAGAGAGAGAGAGAGAGCAGGGGCGGAACATTCCCAATCTGGGATGCAGAATCTGGACTGGGCCTGTTTTCCAGCCACTGGCAGAAATAGCTGCACTGTGGGTTTAACAAAGGCACTTATTACTGCCGGCCGAGCTCACACACAAAAAAGCAGCATCATTAACATACAGAACATACCCTTTTCCAATGAATGCTGTGCATTCGCTGTATAGACATATACAGATGTATAAACCCTGGTTGGGTTTCTATTTTAACTGCTGCTCAGTACTGCAAAACAAAAAGAGAACTCAATTTCCAACCTGTTTTTCCATTGACTATAATTTTAGTGTACAAGCAGTTTCCATGGCGAATCATTTCAAAACGTTTCCATGGACCGAGATCAGAACACAAACCTCATAATATATCCAGGGCAGTTCCTGAAGTAGCCAGTAAATATCTTTACACCCGAGCCTCTGCTAAAGTCTCGTCTCTGATTGGTCAGTAAACGCTGCTTAATTTCCAATCTATGTTAATGCTCTCGATCTCGTATGTTACTGTTGTGCAAATTGCGTAGGGAAAACCCAGTGTAAAATTTAAAAATGTGTGGATTTATTTATCGTTTATGGAAGGAGTTAAGTTCAGAAATAACTTGATTCAGGGACATTCCACAGCATTAAATATAACTAGAATTGTTAGCCTGATGGCAAATTTTCTGTTGTAAAATGAATAACAATTTATAAAATAATTGACTTATTTGATTATAGGAGTGTTACCAATGATTTAGCTTTGTAGCAGGTCATACCAACTGAGTAAAAGAAGCTCAAAGTAATCATGGTTTCTGCCTAATGCCACATGGATACCACAAATATGACAAAAATAATTTCAGCTTATATTGCTGAAAGTGTAGTTGTAATGGTTCTATTTAAATGTTTTATGTATTTTTGAATGTATTTTATGTATTTACTGACTGGGTTTATCACCCTTAAGTGCATTTTGAGGAAACATTTTCTTTTCTTTTCGCTTCTTTCTTATCTGTATAATCAAAAGAATGCTTCTGAGTGTTGAACAGAGATTAAGTTGAAAAAATGGAGTTTTGCTTTAACGTCTACATGCCGCCATGGCCAGGCAGATATAGACACTTCCTACAAGCAAGAAGTAAGAAGACGCCATACATAAAGGAACATTCTGGAAGCTGGAATCAGATGAGAAAGAGCAAAGGGGTGATCTCAGAGAGGGAAATTGAGACAGGAAGTACAGAAGAACAAGGGGACATCACAAGCTTCTGAGAGATGTTCACAGGTCCTGCTGTTGTGTGTGTGTGTCTGTGTGTGTGTGCATGAAGACCCCCTTCTCTTTGCACACATGACACAATGGTACCATTGAGGGTAGAAAGAGCTGAGTGTGCTGATTGTGTCCGATTAAGCATGTGTCTCACCCCCTCACTCCAAAACCCCTCAGTTCCCTTATCCCCTTTTTTTCTTCCCTTCCGAATCTCTTGCATCTGTGCCACTCCACTATGGTACCCCTGAAAGAACCAAATCCAAAAGCCATGCCTAAGCTCCATAATAATTCAAGACCAATTTAATAATATTGCTTCTTTTGTATAGTAAATCTGTGGTACAACATGTATTGATGACCACTTGCATTACACATGAATCAGGCTGAAAGCTGAAAGACTTTGTTGTAAAAATACTGTTTTGCATGATATTGGTTTGAACATAATTCAAGTGTAAATTCTCATGGAGGTTATGTTCATAGTTCTGGATCTAGTCACCAATGATGTAGTGTAGTTTTCATTAGCTTTGCCAAAGAATGTCTACTTTCACAACCTGGAACCATGGTTTAGTTTGGCTCAGCAGCAATTGTGGAATGCTCTGCTGTTAATGCCAAAGAAATGACTGGATAAATATTATATTAAAGAAGTTAACAATCTCTAAAACTTATGTCTCTAAAACTTATGTCTCTAAAACTAAAAAAAAAAAAAAGGCTGAATCTGAGTTCAAATCCTGATGATTGTACAGCTATCTGTGGTTTAGCAGCCAAGAGAAAAACACTCGTCAAAAACTTTGGTTGGGAAAGATGGCATACACTGTCACATCCTTGTCAATCACAGCAATGTTAGTGTTAGCAATGTTAATTGTGGGCATCTTTGAGCTCACTTATATCATGAATGGAAATGTGTTACGCTGATTCGTGACACAGAATGAGCAGCAGTGGTTAACTTGCTTGCTTCATGTTTGTTGGAAGCATGTGTTTAACTCGACGCTTCCTGATTTGCTGATTTGATGCTTTCATATATACCACTTGCTGTAATATGCTAGATATTTATCTGCACTTTTGCATGGCTGCTACATTTTGCACTTTTGATAGATGCCAAACTGCATTTTGTTGCTGTGTACCTGTACAATGCAATGACAATAAAGTTCTTCTATCTATCTATCTATCTATCTATCTATCTATCTATCTATCTATCTATCTATCTATCTATCTATCTATCTATCTATCTATCTATCTATCTATCTATCTATCTATCTATCTATCTATCTATCTATCTATCTATCTATCTATCTATCTATCTATAGCTGACTTATTATACATACGAGCTGGCTAGTGGATTGAAATTAGCCAAAGATGACGGATGACCAAATTAGGGAGAGAATATGGGGAAAAGTTTCCTCCTATCCTTGTATTCAGAAGCAGGAAGACATGTAATCATTCCAAAAACCAATTCCACTTAATGCTGTATACTGAGATCCCATAATATGGCTGATTTTTAAAGCAACAATGCATATTCTTTATTGATCAGAAACCAAAAAAGATTGTAGAGAACACTGGAGACTGGAATCCAATGTTTATGGACAAACAAGTAAATTGACTCTGAGTGCTTTATATACTTTATATTCCATCATGCTTAAAAGACTTTCAGGGTTAGTGTCATTAGCAGCGTATACAGAGTTTCTTAACCTGAGGGTCGAGTCCGCCGGTTGTAAGAGTACCACTAAAATGCTTTAGTCTGCTGAAATTCACCACCTGGAAACCACAGAAGATGTCTATCAACAGACAAACACCATCAGCTGTTGCAACACAACAAAGTCCGACAGCTGACTTGAGGTAACACACTGAGTCATCTTTAAGAAGCCCGGAAAGACCATGACATATTTTTAACCCAAAAAAGGTGTTGCATTGGGAAACAGTACTGTACTGTAAAGTATTCCTGGGTCTGAAGTGTGTATTCTTACAGATGTATTTTTAGCTTCAGAGTCATGACTTCTACAAGACTGAATGATGAGACACTGAGATCATGCCTACACTGTTTATTACTCATGACCCATAGCCACGTGACACAATAAGCTTCTCAGAAGAAGATACAGACACTGGACAGAAAAAAATGACAAGACTTTTGTTTGAAATGGCGCCAACTAAATACAGCTGTCAGTCTGTGAAGGAGACAGTCATGTATTTTATGGACATAATTAGAATCCATAGTGAAATGGAGAGATTTGGTTCAGAAAAGTATCGCCTATGTGTCTAGTAATGATAAAAGAATTAACATGTTGAAACTCTTATTCACAAAGTCTAAAGGACATAATAATCTTTAAAGGTTGACTGTGGGTCAGGCCATATTTGTGACAGACTGAGGCCACTCTAACTTCACAGACCAGGCCAGAAAACATAGAACAATAGTTTGACGTCCATTTAACTGGCCTGATGACCTTTGTGCTCTGGGTCAGAACCAGACACCATGGGCCTGATTTATCTGCTAACAAAACAATCTAAATACACGTGACTGTTCGACGGAAGCTGCTCAGGCTGTCCTTCTGTCACTTCACGTTTTTTTGTGAACTGTTTCATTCAAAACCACAGCAAAGGCTCCAACTGAAGGTCGCTGACGAAATGCACAAAAGTTCTGAGTCAGTATTAATGAAATAACTCACCACACCCAGAGGGAGTGCTTATTTCTTTTCAGTTGCTTCTATTATACATGGGTCAGTTAACATTTCATAATAAAAAAGGAAACCAGAAAGCCAGGGATCATCTCAGTTCAGAATAGCCAATCAAGTGAAAATAATATACCATTCACCAGTGTTAGTGTGTGTGAGTGCTGTACAAGAAGAAATCACAAAAACAAAACAAAATGGAACATGATCCGCTTGTCACGTGGTTTCATGCTAAACTCACACTCATATGGATTCCCTTATGACTCTGTGTTTCTGACCCATTAATGACTTTTAAAAACCCGGGCACAGATTATACACACCCTCACATACACACGTTTCTGTGCACTTTCAGTTCATTTTAACACTGCATGGTGTGTAACAAATTAACCATTTGTGTTTTAGGAAGGTGCCTTATTCTAATCGCATGAAATATTCTGGTGTACCTTAACTATTAACTATTTCTAGAAATAAATCTGACAGCTTGTCCAACATTTTGTAAATGTGGTATACCTACTCTAATGCCTATAGACGCTAACAAAAACAGCTTACTAACACTGACATGAATCCACATACTGCTTTGAAGCCTGTTATTTACATACAGAGTAAAGCAATGGTTCACCGTTTTTACATATTCTAAAAGATAAACTTCACTTGCTGTCTCATGGAGAAAATTCTTCCTCTGAGCGTAACACACAACCAAAAGCAATATAAATGGATGCAAAACACTGTTTCCCAACTGCCCAAAGTTCTGATTAGCTTGTAGGTGTGTATTCTGTCATTTCATTTTCGGTGCCCAAGCATGTTATGGCTTGCGAACGTGAAAGCATGTAGATGTTTGTACATTATTTATGTAACCAGCCTTCTAACCTCAGTTACATGTCCTTCACCAAGTGCACACATGCACACACACACACACACACACACAAACAAAACAAACACACACTAGAATTGAAATTGTGAAATAAATAAATAAAAGCATGGGTTTTAGTAGTCACTGCTCTCTCTAGTTTGTGCAGATGTGTTTTTAGTCATTACCAGCAGTGTAACTATTGCTGCTGGGCATTCTAGGCTTTCATACAGACTTGTGTGGAATTGAGGGTGTGTTGTATGCAAAACAGGTTGTACCTCTGTCAGGTTTAAACTCTTTACTCAACTGTACACTTTTCTTTCCCAGGTTTTACCCCAGCTGGGTCTTAGCAAGAGTCACACGGTGCTCGAAAAAGGAAGAGACATTTTACAACAAGCGATTTAGATAGCATGGCCAGTACGTGTATGTGTATGTGTGTGTTTGGGTGTACATGTGTGTGAGATGGAATGTGTCTATACACTGCTTTTATCTCCTTTGCTTGGCATGCTTAGCATTTTGTCGGCCATTTTATTTCAAAATCTCCTTTTGCTTTTGCTCTCTTCCCCAGTAGCAGACAAGCTGGGACATGAACACTGGAGGCTTCAGGACAAAACTTACACACAAACAAACACACTCACACACACACATATATTATTCTGTCCCTCTCTCATTTCACATGCTTTGATTGATCAGCCAAATAAAAGGACTATTAATAAAGACTGCCTCACAAGTTCCTGATAAGGAAGCAGAATTCCTTAATTGTTGATTCAGACACAGCTAGTTAACAGCATCTAAAAATCGTCAATGGTCCACATATTACTGAAGCAAACATGCCTACACACACATACAAATACATCAGACAGAGGAAATGAAGGGCAATGCATGTGGGATTGCAAGCCCTTATGACAGACAGTCCAACATTCCTGTCAGTTTATTAAGCATCTGGCCACTTCATACTCTTGCTTCCTTAACAACTAGTCTATGTGCCAGAGAAATGCATTTATTTTTATTATAATAGTCTTATTGTTTGCATCTTATAGCCTCACAAGCCAAGACTTCTAGCTTTCAGTAAAGAGTCTGATATGTTTTGTCATTAAATAAGGCTAAGACATATACTTTTAAACATGTTCAGATATAGCTTTTTCCAAATAACTTTTAAACACAGGATAGCTTAAACTTTTTTTCAACCTATAATCTATTATCTTGTTTTGAAAGATCACTGAGTCACCAAAGTGTTACCTGGTTTGTTTTGACACCTGAAAAACGGCGTACAGAACAGTGAACATGCGGAAGTGTGGAGAGCTATTCAGATGGCAATCTTCAATATCCTGAAACTTGTGACTAATGTAAAAAGAATATCAGATGCTACAGAGCCATGGGCAGAATATTCAAGGTTAAGTCTGACACATCTGACATGCAACAAAAGCACACCAAAACAACATACGCTGCAAAACCATCAAAAGTAAAATATTGTAAGAAATCTCAAAAATAATCAATTAACAGTGAACCAGCTTGCAATAGTTATAGGTAATAGAGATACTGAATGGACTGAATACAACATAACAGTATTAAGAAAACAGAGAAAACAGAGAAAAAGAAACAGCCAAATTAGCAAAAATGGAGGATGACTTTAAGCAGAAAGGCAGCACCCAAGGAAGAAGAGAAGCTCACCAATGAAGGGGATAGAGGCCAGCGAGTCATCCTCCACAGAGAGTGGTGCAAGATTACCGTTCGCATGCCGGTGGGAGGAAGAACCCTCTGACTTCAAAAGGGCTTCCTCAGGGTCCGAGGTAAAAAGTAGAGGGTCACTTCCGTCAAGTGCCAGGGGGAGTCGGTGGACATGGCCAGCCCTTCGGCCCATGCGTGGCTTTTGCCTAAGCACCACCTCTTGGACCTGCAATTGTGTCTCCTGCTCTACCTTCCCACTCTCTCTTTCATGGTTAGTTGGACGATGAGTTCCATCCTGTCCTTCACCAGATGTTGAGCAAGCAGCAGGGGCAACTGATGGAGCAGGAGATGGAGCCATGCCCTCAGGAAGACTGGTCCAGCTGAGGCGTGGCCCCGTGTAGGATGGGTCCCGGAATGACTGAGCATGCTGTAGGATCCGTCCACTTTTGCGGTTAAAAGAGGGACTGTAACTGCGGTAGCCGATCTGCTCCTGGTCCACACTCTGGCACGAGGTCAAACGACGACTTTGTGGTGGATGTTGTGATGAATAAATTGGATTTTGCTTTGGGGGGTGTTGTTTCTGTTGGGGAGGGTGTTGCTGACAACGGTGCTGCTCTGAAGATTTGGATTGGTGTTGGCGGTGAACTTGAATAAGACGCGTACTAGGTGTCTGTGAAGGATTAAAATGGCTTCCCTGCTCCTGGGGCTGTTGCTGCCGCCAGGCTTGGCCTTCATGGCGTGGTGAGAGCGGGCAAAGTACCTGGTCTAGGGCCTCTAATGAGCGACCCGAGTGTCCATAGCGACTGCGTAGAAGGTTCTCGGACTGAGAACGGTTCTGGCAGACAGAAGGCAAAACTTGCATCCAGTGAGGATGCTGCCCAGAGTGCAGCAATGTGTCCTGAGAGGCACTCTGGGGAAAATCAGTCCTATGTGTCCGTCTGCTTCGGCTTAGCTCTGCCAGGCGGTCCTGAGAGAAACTGCGTTGTCGCTGGTTTAGAGAGCGGACATTTAAGCGCTCCCGTTCCCGTTCCCGCTCCCGTTCTGACACCTGGTTGTAGTACCAATTAGAGAGGGCTTGTTGGGTGCGTTCACTGCTTCTTGAACTTGACACTGGTGCAGGTTTTGGCGGGCTACCCCATGACAAGTTTTCTTTGCTGCTGTTCCCATGCTGAGCTTGGTTTGGTGGACTTGTAGAAAATGAGGAAGAGAATGAACGTCCTCTCTGAGTCATACCATACCGGATTTCCTCAGTGCGATGGGCAGGACTGCTATGGTTGACACCCCCGGCTTCATGGCCCTCTGATGCCCAGGCCATACTGGTGGTGGTAGGTGCACTTGTCCGGTTGTCAAGTGGTGGGGAAGGGCTGGAGGCAGAGCCGTGCCAGCGGCTCCAGTTGTCCAGCTGGTTCTGTCCCATGTTGGGAGACCGGGGAGAGATGGGGCAGGGGGGGTGGCTTGGATAAGGCTGGGAACGTGGTGGGTAGCACAGAGGGGGCGGTGGTGGAAGATTTTGGGCCCCTCCTGTAAATGGTGCGTTCCCTTTCAGGTAGGCATCATGAGAGTAAGCCTGTGATAGAAAGTGAAAAAAAAAATATATTAGAAAACGAGTTATAAAATGTTACAGTTTATAAGACTGGAAGTTTGGGTTGTTTGATGAGATCACAGACCCTGAGTTGTATGAACAGGGCCATGCCATATAAGGCATGTCTCAATTAGCAATAAATCTCAACACAAACTATCAGACAAAACACTTCTACTTCTCACCTATTCACACAAAATACCCTAAATACTATGTTACAGAACACACATGGTGGAACCTATTTAAGTGTTTTTCACTTTAAAAGTAGCACACCCATCTTTTTACTGGTTTTGCATCTAAAAAATGTTGTTTGTGTTGTTAACATGCAATACGATCAATAAAACAGGCACAACTCCTCAAAAAAGGCAATAAAGTCAAAGTAAGCCAAATTTCACAATCGAATTGTACATGCAGTATTGACTTCTTCAGACAACATCCAGATAAACTAAGCTGGAATTGGTTGTTATTTTCAATGCGATCAATATGGTAACTTGTCCCATAGCTCGGCATTGCACATTGTCAATAGAGACAAATGCATGAGAAGCAGAAAGGCTCATGTCAACAAATCACATGAAAATATCTCACCACAAAGAAAAACATACAGCTGAAGGTTATACTAGTGTTCCTAACCAACAATACTTTTATGCATATGAAGGAGAGGAAGCTAAAAAAATTCAGTCACACACTATTTACAAAAAAACCACAAAACAGTTCAGCCAGCTACAAGAACAACTACCAAAAAAGCATTATTAATATTATAATAACACAATAATATTACAATAAAATCAATACAAAACTGAATATTTCATGCATATTTATGCACACAGATAGCCGAGGGCGTGTAAACGAACCAAATCTCACTCACGGAGTGGGAAGAAAAATTCCCATAGGTTTATTTTAGTATCCTGAGAGCACCTCAGTTTCTTACTCACTCCTCTTGTGCTGAGCTTGTACTTCTCTATTTCACCTTTATTGCTGTCCTTTTCCTGGTCGTTGATGAACTCTTTTTGAACACTGCCCCTTTTTCTCTAGGCTGTTTCTCATTCAGTGTTTCTTTGCTATCTGGTATGGTTAGTTGAGAAGAACCCAACCCAGCACTTCAGAACTCCCTCCCTTCCTCATCTCTCTCTCTCTCTCTCTCTCTCTCCCTCCCTTACTCTCTCTCTCTCTCTCTCTCCACCCTTTGAGAGTGTGGGAGTGGCCACACAACTGATGATGTCATCTCTGGAATGCAGATGATGCGGGTGTAAGGAGGGGCGTCTGGCGCAGCGAAAGAGAGCAACAGATAGAGAACGAGTGATATGAATACATGAAAAGAGATGAGTGAAATAACCATTTCTACAATAAGTAGATAAAGTGTGTATCTAATGTGTTCTAAATGGAACAAAGTGTGTAGGCTGTGTGGGTGCATGTGTGTGTGTGTGTTTCAGCCTCTCTGCACGGAGTGCTCTTGCATGTCTGATCATGTAAACGACAAGGTAATTAAGGACCGATACGATAATGGGAACTCTGGCAGGTCCGAGTGTGTGCTGTTCGAGAGGAATGTGTTTTGGTGTGTAAGCATTTGTCTTGTGACAGTTTAGTAATCACTGAAGAAACAGACAAATCTGAAATGCTGAAGTAATCTAAAGTAATCAGATGAATCACTGAAAGACTCTATATTTATATCAGCATCGTCCATTTCGAGAGAAAGTCTGACATTCAACAAGTAGCTGTAACTCTCAAAGAGGCTTTTCTTTTCTTATCTTTTATACATCAGCGCATTCTAAAATGCACACTCACTCACATACGCACGCACACACATGTGTGTCCTTTACATGTGTGTGGGTGTGTCAAATAATGTGTGTATTAGTGCTGACAAATTGCTTTAAAAGTCGGCTATGTATTTTGCTCTTTATTAAGTGTAGGCCGTACAGCCCATAAACATATTTTTATTTTGAGATTCTTTTTTTTTACTATAATTATACACTCATTCTTGTTTTCATTATTTGAAATGATTTCTTCAGAAATGATTCACCCTTGTAATACACATTTATTCCTGTCTTTCTTTGTTGTTTCTTAATGATTTACATTTTTAGTATTATTATTATTACTTTTTAAATGATTCCATATTATGTCCATATTTTATTCTAATTAATTTTAATATCTTTTTTTTTCATATGCTTATTAGCCTTGATTTTTATTCCAAACATCAATGTTAAATTATTGATATTAGTACTTGTAATAAATATAATAAATCTTTCCTGAGGAAGTGGGATCTTAAAAAGGCCCCTGGCTACAACAAATTTAAGAAATACTGCTATAGACCACTGAAATATAGTGTAAAGTGTGCTGCTTAGCAAAGCAGAAAAAATTATAAAATTATATATATATCTATATATATATATATATATATATCTATCTATATATCTATCTATATATATATCTATATATACACACACACACACACACACACACACACACACACACACACACACACACACACACACACAAACAAATAAAAATAATTGCAAACTTGTTTCAGGTTCTTAATAATTTGTTAGTTTGTTTGTTTATTTATTTATTATTTTTTCATTTCCCCACAGAAATGCTTTTTTGCTGCAGATTTTGCATCACAGCAGGGACAATCCTCCAGTTCTCTGTAAACTATTTATGCTTCCTGCTTGAGGATTAAAACAGCTAACTGCAGACTGCACTGTAAGCCTGAGAAAACATCCTTTGATTCAGTCTCAACGTTGTCGTTCTGATAGATTTACGTTAGGTGACTGCATGTAGAATAGGGGTTTCTTCATATTTGAATGTGGATTTTTAAAATCTTAAGTAACATTTCAATATTCAAATGTTTTAACCTCCCTAGTGTGTACATATTTTGTGTGTATGTGTGTGTGTGTCTGTGTGTGTGTGATGTTACACTTACCAGCTGCAGTACATCCTCATCCTTTGGCATTATAGAGAGCTCCAACACACTCTCACTAGAGAAAGAGAAAAAAATGTGAACTATTAATAAGAACATATTAACATTATATAACGTTAAGCACAGATATGAGCTTAGATCACGTCAAGGTTGTGCCAAATGTCTATTGTACATGGACCCAGCTAGGACATGACCATTTTACAATCTATTCCCATATTCAACTGTTATATCATGATTTGTGATGAAGTATGATTGCTGCAACATCTATCAAAGTTTCAATCAAAGTCTACAGATAAAATATAAAGCTATAGAAACATCATTCATTAGCAATCGTTACAATCACGACTCACCTGTTTTGAATTAGTGCTATCACCTGGGAGTATGTCTTGCCCAACACACTCTCCCCATTCACCTTTACTAATCTGTCACCTACAACACACACACACACACACACACACACACACACACACACACACACACACACACACACACACACACACAAACAGCATTCATTAGTCTTAAAGAGAAGAAAAATCAGCAGGTCAACTTTTACATATCTTCAACAAAATTGTGATTTTTTTCAGACAGTAAAAAGTTGGTATCGATATTATTAGACAAATAAAAATAAAGATACGAATTAAGCAAGCCACACATGACTCCATCTCTGTAGGCACCATTTCTGAAAGCTCGCTTGGATAGAATACTTAGTAAATTAAAATAAAGTTTTCCTTAAAAATCCTAAAGCTTTAACGAATGAAACATGAACATGAAAAAAAATAACAAATGATCACTTTAACAAAATGAAATCGTTTGTTTAGATTTCCTCTTTAGATTTTTAAATTCCTAGTAAATTTTCCTCTTTCCGATATAATGATTGTTATGTTTGATACAGCTATAGACGGACCACCGAGGCGCAACCGTGTACGTCTTCGACCATGTGGTGTTAAAATCCATACTCTCAGCACAGTAATTTCAGGCACTTTAAACATCTAACCCTATACCAGGAAGCCAGGAAGATGTCCCTTAATGCAGTGGTCAACTTCAGGTCAACCACAGGTCAATAACAAGAGCGAGACAGAATGTCCTGAGGTTGAGGGTTGCACTAATGTCCTTTTCTACATAAACTCTAAGAGGTCTGGGCTCGCTTTTGACCCTTTATAGTACCTCAGTTGAACTGTAGTATTTTGAATTCAAAAGTATTTTAGTGTTTTTCAGAACTGATTCACTTTCAGAAA
This sequence comes from Tachysurus fulvidraco, assembly GCF_022655615.1. NCBI lineage: Eukaryota > Metazoa > Chordata > Actinopteri > Siluriformes > Bagridae > Tachysurus > Tachysurus fulvidraco. The sequence continues at coordinate 18,359,908 of NC_062532.1, read as the reverse complement.
TGATTCAGCATTAAGATAAGATCTTTTATGTAAGAACTGTATGCTATGCGGCTTTCTCAAGTTTCACTGCAGATTAGACATGCGACTCATATGTACACATACTTGTTAGTGTTTATGCTTCAACATGCATGCATTTATTTATAGATTTAACACAAAGTGACGACACTGTGTCATCTCTCCGTTTCATAGCATGCAAATGCCAACAGGTCAATCACATGCAATGTAACACAAGATGATTTCCATGGCAACAAACCCAGACTTGAACTTTCTGCCCACATTCGCTGTGTCTTTGGTTTTCTTTCTCACCTGTGCATAGACCAGCCTGGTGAGCAGGACCTTTCTCCCTCACGTTCTTAACAAATATGGTGTCCATTGGTTCCAGCCGACTTCGCTGTAGACCTGTGTTAACGCACACACACACACACACACACACACACACACACACACACACACACACACACACACACACACACACCAAATCATTATAGCATCAGTCAAGACTAGGGCTGGATAGATTCCAATTTCCACACCTTTTTTTTGGTAATCATTGCCAGTGATACTGATTAGTATTATTATAGTTATTATAGTATTATTTAGTACTGTTAGTGCCTCTGTTGTTAGCAATAAACTATATTGCTCTTATTTAATTGTATCTATTTATTTTTGAGTTTAAATAAGATTGCTTAGTTTTATATACTTGTAGAGTGACCTTGGGTGTTTAGAATGTGCTGTAAATATGGAACAATAAAAACACACAAATAAAGGACACGCTGAGTTGTATGATTAACACATTGCAGTATTTATGCACTATATTTAATAAAGACCATGATTGCAATTGACCTGAATGAGCAGAGTAGTATCAAGACTACCCTCATGCTCAAAACAGCTACCTTCATGCTCTTTATTAAAGATATTTTTTAAACGGTAACAGATGTTTCCTCAGGTGACTTGTATTGAAGGAAGACGCTACATCCTGTACATCAGCACATGCTAAGCTTACATCACATCTGTCTGTTCTGATGAAAAATGTTATTTTTATTTTATTTTATTATTTTTTTGCGAATTCAAATATGAGTAAAAGATGGAACTGAAAACTGAAACCAGTACTGGTGTTGGTGCCTTAATCAAACCACATGTAATGTGTCTTGTAAAATTAAAAACAGGAACCAAAGTCATACAGTTGAATTAGGTTAAATAGGATATCTGGTCTAAGAACTTCATGTCATGAAAAATTCATGTCCTGCATTAAATGCTGATGATTTCTTGTATTCACCTCTGTATCATATATATGATACAGAGGTGAATATGATATGATATGATTTCGTCCTTCCTTGCTTTCTTTCTACTCCTCCAAATTTGTAAACACAGCGCTGTCTACAAAAACTACACACATGCCACACCAAAATACATTTTTTTGACCGCTAGAGCCCTCTAGTGGACAACCGATGCCTTGACAAGACAAAGTTTTTTCCCCCAAGAGAATTGGCTGGAACTCTTCATAAAACTTCTCCCATAACATAAACAGACAGGATTATACAAAAGCTAAATATTCCCCCAATCAGTCAGCCACCTAAGGTCACCCACCTTAAATATGTAGCTATAATAAAAATGAATAGACAAAACATGACTTACCCTTTCCATTTCCATTTTCATCATCCTGTTAAAAAAAGAACATAGTCTAAATATTCAGCTGAGACACAGAACCATAATGTTATGAGTATGCAATGAGCAATCTTTCTAGAAAAACCCACTGTCATCAAAACGAAATGAAGCAGAGGTGAATAACATGGTTTAGCATTTCCCCATTGTTTGACGAATAAAGGAATATCTTATCTTATTATTCTAATATGTGCGTGCACTCACACACACACACACACACACACACACACACACACACACACACACACACACACACACACACACACACACACACACACACACACACACACACACACACAATATTTTTTAAGGAAGTAAGTGACACTGTTAACCAAAAAACTGGTATTGTTTTAAGAAGCATTAGGTTGTTGTTTTTTGGTTTGTTTTTTTTAGAAATCCTAATAAAAAAGTAACACTGCTGGTTCAGTTTTCAACATGAAAACGAAATAATTTTTTTATTATTAAATATGAATATAAAAATCGAAAAACTGAAAAAAGTCAAAAACATCAGGTCCATCATAATGCCCAATTAGAGTAAACAGGCCGAAACGTTTTAGCCATTTTTAATATAATGAGGGCGCTGTAGTGTCTTTACGTTTACACTAGAGGGCAGCATTGGTCAAGCATGCTGAAGCAAACGTGATGTTCAGTTAATGATAATGTTATCTGAGTATCTGACAGCTATATCACACTAAGATCCTGGCTAACAAACACAAATTAACAGCTTCTCAATCAGTAGGTCAAATCAGTTAAGACACACACACACACACACACACATACACACACACAGACATACACAGACATACACAGACATACACACACACACACACACACACACACACACACACACACACACACACACACACACACACACACACACACACACACAGGATGCTGACCAGGCAGTTTGAGGTGAGTGTACATCGCTGACAGAGCTCATTCTACACAAACTCACACAATACTGAGGCTTTAGCACTCAGGATGCAGATTGTACATCCAAATACACGCCTTACCTAATACACAGTGCACTATTGAAAGAGATTTGCAGTCAAGTACTTCAGACAGCATGATTCCACATGGGTAAACACACCTATCAGTGGTCTTAGAACTATTTTAATGAGTGATATTTGTTTAAATGTTTAAGGATCTCAACCAGACTTCTTATCTTCAGCTCAGTTTTTGATCCAACATGGGATCCAGAGCACCATTATTACAGATACTCATCAGTTCTGATGTTTGCTGATGCAGTTAAGCAGTTAATGTATACTGGAAATAGACGAGGTGCATTTAAGCTGAAGGACTTACAGAGACATGATTGCGTTTCTGAAAAACATCTGTAATGTATTAATGAGTGGTCTCGAATATATACGTTTGTGCATGAAATTTGGCATTGGCAACACATGTACTTTGATAATTATAGGTAATCGAGAATTGGGAAATGTTCACACTTCTACCCTGAGTTCTCAATTATTAACAGACAAACTGGCAGACATCTAATCCTAATAACAGAAATTAACCTAGTCCTTAATAAATAATATACGATTAAAAGCCATGAACAACTGCTCTCTTTTTCTTTCAGGTCATCCTGACTCCTGCAGGTATCCTGTATGTATGCAGTAACACTAGATCTAGCTGGAACTAGACCAACTTTCTGGGACGTTTTAAAGCTGTATATCAGGAACCAGCTTGCCTCATTCTTAAGAGGGAACAATCAGTTTTATTTCCTAGCAAAGACAATCATATGACACCGAACAAAAGACAACAAACTGGAGTGGGTCGGGACTTGGTACAGCTCGACCCTGTGTCTGTATGTGTGGTACCAGTCAAACACAACACAGGCCTTTTCACTGAGGGGGAAAAACTGGATCTACTCAGGAACAGCACACACAGGGATAATAATAGGACTTTGTTTCACTGTGCGCACACACACACACACACACACACACACACACAAACATCTGCAGCTTGTTATCATCACCTCACACAGCAGGAGACACACTGTTTTAAATTTATGCTGACACAGTACCATATTATACACCCAGATAACTGGACAATCAGCTTTTATAAGTCTAATGTTTATTAAGAATAAAATGACACGTATCATCCTTAGAAAGTTTGTTATACTGTTAGAGAAATCATCTGGAAAGCCATGGCACTACAGAGGTATCTGTAAAGCAATGAACCTTTTTAAGCTGCATCTTTACAATTACTGCAATGTCAGGATTCTTTCTTCTCATCCTTTTATTCCTCACTTCCTCCATTTTACTTTCACGTCCCCACTTAATTATTCTTCCTTTCTTTCTCTTTTTGCTTATTTGTCCTAAAATATTGCACTCACAACTATAGTATATTAGCAATGTACCTCTACCTATTCACTTAGTAACCGTATTTTGTTCTATGTATGATAATAAAGCTTGAGTTGAGTTGAGCAATAGAACACTACTCATTGTTTTTTGCTGACAACCAACCACCTAAATAACTAACCAATAATTCAAACAAATGAACCAGACTAACTGACCAAGCTAATAATCAGACCCAAAGCTATCAACTGATAGTAACCATCTTAAAACAGTGAATCTTTCCATGTTACCACAACAATAACTAAGCAAAGCAACCAAACATACATCAATTAAACAAAAGAAATAAATGAACAAAACAAACCAACCCAAATTCAAACCACCATCAATAAACAGCCAGTTACTGTGTTAAATCAAGTCAGGGGCGGTTCTAGCCCTTTTTTAGGGTGGCTTCAGCCCCCTGTCTGTAATCTCAGCCACCCTAAAACTATAAGCATAATTTTTACTTTCATAAATAAACAATAAAAATTATGTTAAAATGCAGGACATGTTGTCGATGGGAAAGAAAATTATTTATCAGTTTGATCCAAGAGCGATTTTTTTTTACTTTGCTTTTACGCACGCATGTTGTAGTCTTTCAAAAGTACATCTTCAGCTGTCTGCTTTATATGAACGGAGAAGCACAGGTACGCGCAGCGTGCATGCGCAGTCAGAGCTGGAGGCGTTTATCTATAACGTTAATCGGCGGAAAGACGCAAAGACGACAACCAAAAGCAGTGAAATTTCACTATTCTTATTACCAGAGTTGTCATATAATATATAATATAAAACTCTTCTTGTTTTAAATTCTCACTGAGGGCTAAGCCCCCCTAAAGATGAAATCCTAGAACCGCCCCTGACTCAAGAACCTAGCAAAGCTCACATTCTCCTACTGGTAGATCCGGACTAACAGACTAACTTTGGATGAAGTCACAAGAAACTCATCATTACCTTTTCTTCTTTTATTTTGCACTAATTTAGACATACTGTTGTGTAGTGTAGTTTAATATTATTTTAATTTCCTTAAGCAATACTGACTAAACATTTATATTGGTTTTGTTACTAAATACTATATATCACTAATATATATCATATACAATAATATCATTAATATCCTTTTACGCAACATAATGTATCTACATTTGATATCTGTAACCCCTATGGGTTCAAGCCCTTAAGTGTTTTATGTTATTTGACAAGTTGTTTTAAATGAAAATAAGCCGCACTTGTTTTCTATTCAATTTTCTTTCTAATTTGGATAATTATCAGTCGTATCTGATATCCGATTACACCAGGTTATTGCCCAGCTCTAGTGCTCACTGTACAAACCTGTCTTGTGGTTTCCCCCAGTTCCAGGTTCATATATTTATCTTTCCAGATTCTTTAAAACCTTAATTGTTTGGGTTGAGCTAAGGTTGCAATACCTCCTAATGCTTCCTGTCAGCTTCCACCAACTTGCTCTTATGATTCCTGGAAATCTCAAAAGCCACTATGATGATTATTTCTAGACCCACATCAGTGATGGTAACACTAAAAGCATGTCAGACACTAAGAATCCACAGAGTGTGACTAATGCCATAACAAACCATACTCGCATTTTGTCTATGTAAACATTGGCTTTTATTTCCTAGTTGCTATGAGGGTGTTTACGGTAATTGGCAGTTTACCTTCAGGCTAGTGTGCAAGGCCGACTCAGGCGGATATACAATGAAGTGGCGCAGTGTGAAGCCGAAGCCCTGTGAGTTCTTATGGAGCACAAGCGTCCGTGGGCCCTGCCAGGACAAACCCCTGCCCTCAGCTCCGCCCCCCAGGACCGGCCGAGGGTTTTCGCTGGACGACGGGATACCATCTCTTCGCCCCTTTGTCTAGAACAAACAAAAAAACAGAAATGATGATCTGGTAAACAAACAAGCACTCACATACCAGGGATCAAGTTGTTCCATCTAATCCGGAGATAAGATTTTTCTCATGAAAGTTATTCGGGGTCAAGAACAGCTTTATGAAAATGGAAAACATGGAAAAAAGGGAGGGTCTAAAAACTGTTTGAGGGATTTTTTTTAGGTGTACTTTACAATGCAAAACATTTCCAGAGTGACTTAACAGTTATAAAAGAAATATGGTGGTTCTAAGGCTGTACATCAGTGTTTCTAAAAGCTTTTGTAGTTAGCAATGCTTTTAACCGTAAAATAAACCGCACAGACACCCTGAGTACATATTTATTTAACTAAGAGTATTGAACTATTCAAACATTAAACTCATTCCTCATTCTTTAAATGACTACAGTAACCTTTTGGCTATTTTTCTGGAGACACATTTTTTATTCCTGATCTTACTTCTAAGTCAAATAAAGTTATCACCGATTCCCCGTTTGTGTTTTTGTTTCTGTTTTGGTTCTGTCTCTGTCCCCTGTTCGTCCATGTGCTTGCTACCTTATTGTGTTCAGCTGTTCGATGTTTCAGTGTTTCCTAATGTTGACCTTGCGCATATATTTTCCTTTTCAAATGACAGACTAAGCCGAATTGATTTTGTAATTAAACAGTTCGAGTAATCAAAATAATAACTCTGAAAACTAAATAGAAAATATCATAGCTATGTATTATTAGATTAATAATTATTAATTATCTGCCCCCTTAGTTACTGTCACTTTAATCAAACCACTCATCCATAATTTGGAACCACTCATCCATAATGAGATTTTAAAAAAAAGAGCTTGAAAATAAACTCCAAACCTGGTAATGAATAAAATAATTCCCTAAAATAATTTCTGTTTGTCTAGTAAACATGTCCGATTTCAGCTGTGAATACTATTTCTCAGACACACACAAGAAGCACTATTCTCTAGGACTGTCCCAGCACTATTCTCTAGGACTGTCCCACATCTGTCAATCAATTAGCCGGCAACACCTGAGCAAACAGTGGAGGAAGAAGAGGTGGAGGAAGGGTCAGGGATATTCTCAACATCTCCACGAAGCACACTTTTTGCTGCCAACCAGACACTGTTCCTTTGGGAATAACTGCTCGAAAACAGCTTGGGAAAAATGTCTGGAATCGCAAACAGGCTCTAAGGAAAACAACAGGAAAATCCTTGATTTCTGTCTATAGTTTATTCGGGATCAGAAAAAAGCTCTGAGTGTGTAGGAGTGTAACACAGAGCTGCTTATGAAGCACATGGAGCACACGGGGCTTCTGGCGTAACATAAAAATCTAGCTAATTGTATAGAATTAAGCTAAAATTATGCTGTAAGCATGCCTGTATTCCATGGAGAAAATAAAAACACACACACACACACACACACACACACGCACGCACGCACACACACACAGCAGAGCCATGTGCTACTTTTTGTGCATGGTGTAAGCGCTTGTCTCGCTATATATAGGATAATATGATGAATGTTGCTATGGTTCTGTAAGTGGGCACAAAATCCCCTTTCCCTACCACACAAAAACAAGAAGTCAGGGCTTGGTTTTTTTTGGCAGGAAGTGTGGTGAGATGAAGAATTTTGCCCCATCTGTTCAATTGAAATGTACACAGGCAGAAGAGCTGAACAAATAGCGACTTGAGAAAGATTTTTTTTGGTACTTTACTGTAAGTGAAACACCCTTCCTGTGTTCCTGCACTGAGCAGTGACTTATACACCTTGACACACATCCATGACACACACCATCTCTTTCCTTTCGCATTTCTCTCCATCTCTATCATTTATTCGCTCTGATCTCACTCCCTTTTGCTTGCCTCTGGTTCACTCGCATAGTCAAGCAAATGATGTCATCCTGTTTTTCCATTCCAAAATTCCCTGAGTTCTTTCTAACCTTTCAAACTGGCATGGCTCTAGGTGCTGAAAGCAAGGAACAGAAAGTGATACAAAGCATTACAAGTAAGAGCAAAAAGAGCTTGACTAGGACGAGGGCTGAGCGATGCAATACGATATCAATACTGCAATATATTATCATCATAAACATTTCCTAGGTGAATTTCCTTTCAGTGCAAAGAAATTCTTCAATGTTGGAGGTTGAGGTCAGAGCACAGGGTCAGCTATTAGACAGCACCATGGGAGCAGAGAAGGTTAAGGGTCTTGCTCAAAGGGCCCAACAGTGGCAGTTTGGCAGTGCTGGGGCATGAACCCTGATCTTCTGATCAACATCCCAGAGCCTTAACCACTTGAACTACCAGTGCCCACCTGATATTGCAAACAATTATATAAAAATATGCTTTTCTGTGAATATCTCACATGTAATTATTAATTTTGTAGCCCCAACCACAGTCTCAGGCTCCCCCATGGTTTACAAATCTTTTCTAGACACAGGTTTCAGAATCTTGAAGGCTGCACTTTTATGTGTACACACGTCCTTCAACACAACAGTGTCCAATGACAAAACAACAAAAAGTACAAAACTCTTCTAAAAATTCCTCGAATCTGGATCGTAAGACTTGTACTGGCCAACTTTGAGCAGCTGATTGACATGACATATTTACAGAGATCGGTCAAAAAGCACTGATTAAACATTTAATCTAAATAAGAAATAACATTAAATACAGCTATAAATGGATAGAAGTGTGAAGCTTTGTCTAAACTCTTTTTACCAGAGGATAAAAAAAATGGAATTTGCATCTGTTTGGTTGTGTCCGTGTTCAGCATCGGATGTCTTATAAAACTCATATAAAAGTATACACTCAGGGATTTAAGAATTGGAAGATTTTTTTAATAAGTCTTTCTGTTTTTATCTAGTCTACAAGAGGCAAAATATTCATAGAAAAGTTTTTTCCCCACACAAATGCTTCTATCTTCAAAGTAAATGGTGATCGATCCCATTTCTGCTCTCTGAGATGCCCCAAGTGTTTATTCATAATCATCTAAAATTTGATGGCTTTATCTTCCAAAAAAGGGAAAACGAGTCCTGACGCAATTTATTGAAAATAAATTGAAAATGTCCCATAAGTCGATATTCAGGGTACTGAGTAAATAAAAAAAAAACTGTAATCTTCACATTTCTGTGGTATAAAAGGAACAAAGCTCATAACAGTGTACTGGTACATATTCAACAACAAGGTAGTTAGAAGACCATTCAGTCTTTTATTATTTCTTAGAACAGCACACCTCTAAATGTTTTATTCCAAGTGTTTATAGTGTATTATATATAAAATAAAAAATACTGTTGGAACTGTAGACTTTTACAAGGTGGTTTTAAGCATTTAGAATTTTGTCAAAATCTCAATTATCACAATATGTGTTTTGCCATCTTATTCACCACTAGTAAATCCTGTGATATATAATACATATTGTATTATGAACGTTTTAAAGATTGCCTTATGAATTGCTTGCCATATCACCCACCCGTAACATGGACATGATGGTTTAACGAGATACAAAGGTAGAGAAAGATAGAAAGAAGTGAAGAGAGAAGCATGAATCGATGAATGACGTAGCAAACAATAACGGTGAATTCCAGAGATCTCACTGCTAGGTCTGGGCATGCTCAGATAAGACGATATACAAGTGAGCACTTTAAAAGAGAGCAAAAGACAGAGAGAGTTCAGCATGCTGGAGCATGCCAAGTTTCGACCACAAGGTTCCTCCCGTCGCTGAGAATACCAAAGCCATGTTATTACCCCAAAAAACACACACATACACACACATAACCCTAGAGGCTCAAAAACTGCTCCTATCCTGTCCCCCTCCAGCAACATTTATCCATTCAAGTCCTTCCTTAATCCTAATGTTCCTAACAATGTTTTCAACCTGCTAAATGTTCCAGGTGGAGCATGAGTATGTGTGTGGGATGTGAGCGGGTTCCTCACCTTTTGCAAAATGACGCTGTTCTCGTTATCCTTTCCGAGCACTACCAATACCAATTCCAATACCGACGGATTTGCTCACAATCTTACAGGAAAGTGACATCATTTATTTCTGACACCGATGATGAATCAGACAATACCGCAACTGTTTTTTTTGCACTGTGTATAAGTTCATAACACTGCTGTGGTATTAAAGGATCATTGCGGTTGAGATGGCTTTCACCTCGACGGAGTTCATGCCGTCTTTCTGCAATCGCCTGGGGCATGTTGCGGCCTGTAGCTCATCCATAACCTGCAAATTGTGATTATATTGCTACACATTGTGGAGGAAATTAAATTCTAATCTAATGCCATAAATTATATTGTAAGGTTATATTGACAGCTTGAGGTCACACTGCAGCCTGGAGACTCTGAACTAGCCATGACTTCAGATCCCTCCCTACACACACACACACACACACACACACACACACACACACACACACACACACACACACACACACACACACACACACTACATAGGCTTTCATACACACAGACATCACACAAACACACACGACTCAAAAGATCCCTACATCATTTAAACCAGCAACTCCAAAAAAATGTGTTTTATTCACTTGTAAGTAGGCATGGAAGCATGAAGATCCAAGATTGCACATCAACCTGTTTTTCTGTTCTAACAGTTAAGCACAAGACTGTTAAACTGGGTTTTCCACTTGTCCATCACTGTTTGCCCTGCAGAACTTAAATAATGAAAATAAAAGTGCCAAGTGAAGGCGCAATGATGAAACAGTTTTCACACATATGTACAGGGATGTTAGCAATTAAACAAACAAAGACATTTCCTGTGCACTTTTGGTGCTTGGACCCCTAAAACCATGGCATTACACCATTGTGTATTGTTAAAACAAAAGCATTAGGTGTCTGTATGTGCAGCTGTACGTCTGGTGATGATAAGTCTTTCTCAAAAACCTTACTGCCTGCTCACACTCAATGAAATAAAACATGGCATCCCCCTTGATTTTAAACTAATCTAAGAACTCAGCTATAGCTTTATTCATTCCAGCTTCCGAGACTTCTCCACTGATGATGATTTTAAAAACAGAATGGAAAAAAGAGTACGTCATTTTGGTTTCACCATTTTGGGACTCTGCAGAGAGCTTTGGTCAGAGGAAATCATAAAATCCATGCAGATTTGGGTACAGAAGGAACTTGATATCGGTACAACCATAAGGACAAAACCCAGGGTCCAGATAGTAGCTCTACATCATTTTACTAACACTAGTACTAAATAAACAATGTTTGTTTTGTCTACACAGGCTTTGTGTTTGTATGTGTACCAGCTGTGTTTAGAGTCGTGAAGCTGATTCGCTCATATACTACCTTGTCCTGCATTCCATACACATAGTGTACATTTTTGTCTTACTATACATGTCAGGATCTTCCAATGCAGGACATTATTGACATGCTACACCTAAATTTAATCCTAACCTTACCTCAGTCAACAGCAAAGCTTTAAATAAAAGTTTTTGTACAAAGAAACTGGAGTTTTAATAGAGGGGTCCAGCCGAATGTCCTCACAAGGTCATTAGAAGCCTTCAGTTTTTCTTTTCAGTTACTAATTAGACTCTTCAACCCATCATTTGGGTTGCCAGATTGGAATGTTCAATATATAAATCTAAAGCATAACTTATTAGATGTGGTCCTTTGTTAATATCTGGCAGTCGTACAAATTAAGGTTTCCGACATCGTCATCTGTCATAACGTTTAGCTCAGATAATTCTAATCATAGTAGCTTCCAACACTTTTTCAATGGATAAAAATACAACAACCAAATACTTGCGTAAAAATGTCAGTTCTGAAACTTACGTTTCAATTTCATTTTTAAATTTAAGCAGGCTGATTGGTGACACAATAGTCCACAGTGTTTGTTACAGCTTACAAACCTGTGATCTGGTGAACCATTTATCATCATTCTAGTACTACTAATAATAATGATAATAATAATATATTATGATCCAGAATACTTACTTGAGAGCATAATTAGAAAATTCATTTCCAGAATCATCTGGAAGCTGATACAATCCTAAATGCTTATGAAATATACTGCGGAATACTGAACCTAATCCAGATTACATACTAAACACAATCTAAAATACTTACCAAATTCAGGTTCAGGAATAATTACTAAATATGATCCAAAATACAGGCTAAATACAATCTTGATATACTTACTAAATACCAAATCTGGAATGTTTGTGAAATACAATTTTTACTAAATATGTGGAATACATACTTAATAGTTTAACTTACATAAGAGTAGACACTACGATCTGAAAACTTTAATAAATATGGAATTCCAGTGCACAAATACAGAATAAATTGATTTAGGATATGATTGAAACACTATACATACCTAACTTCCATAACTTTCAACCAACATTTTCCAGTTTAGTATCAATGAAACAGTTCAATGCAAACCATCAGTACTGAGTGAGAATAAGTACACAATAAACTGAACTTTCAGCTCATTCATTTATTCATTCATTCAAATGATCTCTGCTTAGTTGGTGCAAGTGTGTATGAATGAAGAGTAAACTACTATAATTGAGCGTGCGCACACACACAAACACACACATACACACACACACACACGGCTTACCCTGTTTCCGCACAAGTCTGTTCTGGGTTGAGTCGGTGCAGACTCAATGCTGGGAGTGTGGGTGATGAGCAAGTTGTCCCGAAACACGGCCACCCAGATGCAGCGTGGCTCGGGGGCACTACAGTCCACCCCCACCACGTCCCAAAAGCTCCACTCTCTAGCACTCGGTCTTGGACATGCAGCGACAGCAGGCATTATCACGGGCAATACATCCGTTGCCAACATCGCATAGATACACACGTAAAGCTATTCACACACACACACTCACTCACACACACGATTGCACAAGGACGGGCTTGCCGAAGCGTCAGTCACTCAGAGATCATCTCAGACTTCCAGACTGAGCAATAAAGAAAATGAAACGGTTTAAAAAGCCAAAAGCATCACTGAAGAAAGGAGAAAATTCCAAACTCTTGAACTCGTTCCATGATATTCCATGGTTTTCCTCGATGGGAGTCTCTCAACATTCCACGGTTAATCCAACAAGTTCCATGTCACGCCTGCAGACTCACACACAAACACCAGACATAGACCGGTGTGCTCTGAATGTTGTGGCACATCCGGAGATGAAAGCAGATCCCGTCTGCAGATCAGAGACTCCCGGCTGGCAGACGGCGTGCATGCGGGTGCGAACGTGTGTGTGTGTGTGTGTGTGTGTGGCATGTGGTGAGATAGTAAATCCAAAAGAGCCGGTCAGCAGCTGGAAAAGCTGGCCATCCAAGTTAAATGAAATGAATCAAACTAACTGTCTGTATTAGGATAGCATCACACGCTGACTGCCTTTCTCTCTCTCTCTCTCTCTCTCTCTCTCTCTCTCTCTCTCTCTCTCACATTCTTTGTTTCATTCTTTTTCCTCGCACTCGTCCCTTGAGTCTTCTGAACCTCCTCTTTCCTTCTCTCCTGCCACACTGAGTCACTCAGTCAGCTCACTGTGTCAATGCAGGACCGACCCCCCCCCCTTTCTCTCTCTCGCTCAGTGTGTAATCACTCCTTTTTCCACATTGCAGAAAAACTCAAAGCTGCTAATTAAACACCAAACTGTAAAGAAATGCAGTCTGACGTCTGAGCCAGCGTCTGAGCGGCAGCTGACCGCTCTGTGTGTGTGTGTGTGTGTGTGTGTGTGGGAAAATAGACAGCGTGGCACAGCTGCTATCCCTACACTTCAAAACTTCACTAAGAAGCTAGTGAAGACAAACAGGGCTAGGCAATGTGATGTCATAATCTTCATACTGAAGTCATTACTCAGAGCAGCAAGTCGCTGAACATGTTATACGCTGATTTTTTTTCTGTTAAAATACACAGCAATGCCTTTCTGCATCATAGTTTTTTTTAGAAAATGTGTCTTGAGTTACTAAACGATTCTTAAAAAACAATTATTAGAGTATGATGACAGATTAACAGCCAGGGCTCTCAGGCTACTCAACAAACTGACAAAAATGAATGAGTCTATAGTTTCACCCTGAATCACATGCTAGCAGGAATTCTTCAATGACACTGTGTTGCATAAAAGTATCACATTACATCGTTTTATTACCAACATTAATACTTTCATTCAATTTTCTTTTCGTCAGTTTGTAGATACTAAACACACACGAGGATATCTGTTTGGAAGGAGTCTCCGGTGGCAATGCATGGTAACATAAACATATATAGTAGGTAACTTTAGGTTTTCCACCACAGTGAATTCTTCAGGATTTTTTTTTGTCTTATTCATATTAAAAGAGAGAGAAAATAAAGTCTGGTGAAGGAATAACTCTTTTGATCTGCTATAACGTAAGCAAAGCTTTGTTTTGCTGATGTTCCTCTACAGTAAATGTAGCTATAAACGGATAAAAACTACGATGTGTCATTCTATATAAGTATATAATTGTCAGATTTGACAAATTGTTGTGATGAAACACTTTAATAATTAAATGATCGACTTCAGGTGGTAACAGTGAGTGTTCATCGTTGGTAACCAGCTCATTGTTGATTATTTATCTGGCGTGTTTTATTCTGTAGTTCAATGCAGCAAGTGATATCAGCAAGAAAAATAATTGTTACATACAAAGAAATCCTGTCTAGGTTATCCCCCAGGTCAGGTGAAGACCCCACGTCCTTAACATTCAGCACTATTGTTTCATTTGTGAATCTCATAATGCCTTATTTATTTCAACAGACATTCCTGAAAGCACATCTCACTTTCTTTCCTCTCTACAAGTCTCTGTCTCAGCGCGTTCCTTGTGCAAAAAAAGACGAGGGGAAAACGAGGAAGACCTGCCAGGTAAGCAAACACAGATGCAGCCGCAGACAGACACCGAAACGAAAGAAGAAGAAAAAAAAAATACAAGAGAAAGAGAAAAAGGCACGTTACAAAAAACCTCCCACAAAGAAATGGTACAACTAAACACATCCTTACAGCTGCTCACTCTGCTAGCCAACAGCTGCAGCAGACCATCTCACAGGTTTTACACACACACACACACACACACACACACACACACACACACACACACACACACACACACGTCTAAACACACACAAGTCTATAGAAAGACACATGTACACACAGACAAAGAGGTTTGTGGAAAATCTCACCAAACCGCCACGTCTCAGGTGTGTGTGTGTGTGTGTGTGTGTGTGTGTGTGTGTGTGTGTGTGTGTGTGTGTGTGTGTGTGTGTGTGTGTGTTTGTGAGAGAGTGAGAGACAGACAGGAAGGTGGCCATGGCAGAGCTCCAGTGCCTCTAGAGAAGGCAGACAGGTTTCACCGGCCGCACAACTGGACAAGCGGCAACACGAAAACAGCCGAGCCGGAAAAATGTTTAATAAAAAACGGAAATCAACGGTAACGTCATACAGTGTGTCTCTGTCTCACAGACACACACACACACAAACACACACACACTTTCTGTATTGTTATTTCTATCATACAGCATTCACGTTTCAGAAACACACTGATGGCAGACACAATAGTCTCTGAGAACATAGCCGTAGAAGCATGACTGCAAATCAAAGGAATGTTCGGGGGGAAAAACACTGAGTTATTTAACTGATATTTATTTATTCTAGTTCAGTTCTTTCCAGAAGATTTAAACATTATTTATAAAGCATAATTTCCCTATGAGAAAAAAAATGAAGCTGAACCATTAAACAGACACAGTGTCACACACATACATGCACACACAGGTATACATGCACACACTCATACACACACAGGCACACACACATATGTGCACACACCTTCATACACACCCATACACACACGTTGAAATCCTCACAATCCTAGTTAGAATGAAGCCTGACCCCTGCTGGAGAGTGTACTCATTTCTCTCTCTCTCTCTCTCTCTCTCTCTCTCTCTCTCTCTCTCTCTCTCTCTCTCTCTCTCTCTCTCTCTCTCTCTCTCTCACACACACACACATAAATGGACACACACACACACAAGACTTATCGCTCTCATGGTTCCTCACATTTAATTTGTAATCCTCAGCGAGCAACAATACACACACCCAAGCCCGAGCTGGGTTCAAGAACCAGAAATGTCTCCGTTAACATGGAAACGCTAAAACAGCAGCATTACAGTAAACACAATGACCATAATTCAAAACATAGCGCTTTTTGTAACAAAGCTTAAAATGATCGGAACTTACCAGAACAATACATATGAACAACTAGGGGGTAGTTGTGGCCTAATGGTTAGAGAGTTTGACTCCTTAACTCTAAGGTTGTGGGTTCGAGTCTCGGGCACCAAACGAACACAAATGCTCCCCGGGCGCCGCAGCATAAATGGCTATAAATGCTCCGGGTATTTGCTCACGGTGTGTGTGTTCACTTCTGTGTGTGTGCACTTTGGATGGGATAAATGCAGAGAATGAATTCTGAGTATGGGTCAGCATACTTAGCTGTATGTCACGTCACTTTCACTATATATTTCCTTCTGGTCAATACTGGCAATAATTAAATACCAAACAAAAAAAAATGTCTAAAAAAGTACCTACATTACCTACAATTCCTTTCAAGGATCTCTTTGTGAAAAAAAAAATAATAATTTACAGATATTGCTGAATGAAACACAAACTGTCGATAAAATTTCAAGCAACAACACAATCTTTTAGTTTGTTTGTCAATAACTCAAATGTTAAAAAGTATGGAAACAGTTTTTGAAATAAAAATGGACCACAATTCCAACAAATATTAGAAGGAACACAGACTGTAGCGACATGAGCAAAACGAGGCCCAGTGATGGCTGTGAATGGAAGGTGAAGTAACAGAGCCTGTTAGGTAAAGGAGTGAGTTTTTACACCTGCGTGTTGTTAACGAGAAGATGATTTAACTGCTGTTGTTCTTTCTGGTGACAGGGAGCTGGCACTGCACAAAGTTAAGTAGCTGGTCACTGTGTGTTTATCAGCTGGGGTGTCAAGTGCTTTATTTTGGCACAAGCCAGGCTTAAGCCAGGCTCTCTCTCTCTCTCTCTCTCTCTCTCTCTCTCTCTCTCTCTCTCACACACACACACACACACACACTTGATCTGTTTCTCTATCGCTCTCATTCTTAAGCTTGCATTTGCTCATTACACTTTTAGGCTGCAGTTTAAAAAGTTAAATTCCTGACATTTGCTGATACACTGACAAAACACTACACAGAAACAGACTTCCTGCAAACCTGCACCCGGTGCTACACATGATGAATAACAAATCATTAAACTCGTGCTCATTTCCTCTTAAGTCTAGCATTTGTTTTTGCTCGGTTTTGTCCTTGCACTGCATTAAAACTCACCTTGGATTAAAAAAAAAAGCATGACCACTTCACCTCAAGATGTGCTGCTTCCTCAAAAAGGATCTACCTGCACTTCAGCCAAATAAAGTCACAGGCAGGTAGAAAAATGATCGGAGGTGCTTGATTTCTACAAGTAGCTTAAAATATCTTGCTGGGAAAAAAAAGGAGGAAAGAACAGAAGGTACAAATTATCAAGTTAAATGTTGAGAAAGAGAGAAGGCAGAGGAGAAGAAAAGTCTATGATCTAAAGCAGAAACCAAAGAGCTTCCAGATGGGGCATGCACTCAACACACCCCACAGTACAACAAGCTACACAACACACACATAAGCGAAAAAGTGATTATCAACAAGCACTATTGTATCATTACTACTCTTTTTTTTTCTTTTTTTTTTTGAGCCAGAGAGTTGAATTTGACTGTGGAAAAAGACATCCCATAATTCTGTTTGGGTAAGGTGAGTTTTTAAAAATAAAAGCATAATTCAGAAAAAAAAGTTATCTAACTATGCTCCACATAATAATATCTGCCCCAATCAGGCATCCCAAAGTAATTCCTCTCTTTTATTTGCATACGTTTTCATTTGAAGAAGTAACAGAAAAGGATGAGCAGAGTACAGATGCAGAACTGACTGAAAAAGTCAATGCTAATGTTCTCCACACGGCCTAGGAGTGTATTCCAGCCCGGGTTTGCACAGGGTGGAGTCACACTGCACTGATTACATTTTATAAACGATCATTTCTTGTTTTCTGCATAACTGCATGTGCATGCATGCGTGTCTGTGCCGATGATGTCATTCTGTTCTGGAGTGCTATCACGATTGTGATCTAAACACATCCATACTGGGTTAGCCACGAATTCCACGTGGACGCAGAAGCCGCCAACTCTCTGTGGCTTTGTTTGTTTTAAATACATTTTAACCACTTGCAACTACAAAACCAAAGAAATGTGACAACGTAGGATCTACGACTGAATAAACCACTGGATCTTCTCCATAACCACGCGAGAGGGGCTTTTTAAAAATTCAGACTGGCTTTAATTCTGCAGAGTAAAACTACATCTGTGTCTCAATGCATGTAGCATAATACCTACATCCAGTGCTGGAGATGTTTTTTTTTCTTGTTTATTTCTTCTCTGCCCCTTCTTCTTTAACTCATGTGACACTGCCACCTACTGCTCATGTCTGCATAAAGAATGTTGGCAGACACGTGTGCAAACGTCTACGTGCGACACCTGCACATATTTACACAGACACAGAACAATAAATCCGTGAAAATAATCTGGAAATTACATCCTTGATAATTACATCCTCTCGGCTGAAATGAATTCTGAAACTTCATTATAAATTAGAGCTTTAAAGATGAAATTGGAAAATAGCTGAAGCTCTCCGCTAGACAGGCATTACAGTATATTCCCTTCACATAGCCTTCTGATTTCTCCTTTACTGATCTTCTCTACTTCTTTTTTTCTATTAATCACTCCATTTTCTCCCTCTGTACAGATTTTTCACCGTCTGTCCTGCTCCCGCTTGGCTTCTGTGTAATTAGCAGCATTTAAATTATAACGTTGGGCTGCAGAGATGACGTTCTTCTTTCCTTATTTGTGTTCGGGACTGTGGTGGCTGGAATGCTTGTCTTTCGAGAATGATGTGAGGCAACAGCTAAAGAGCCAAAGAAAAGAGGGTAAAAAGAAAAAAAAATGAAATGGAAGAAGAATTCTGAAGTTGAAAGGCAGTTTGGGAAAGCCCAAAGCCTTCTTTGGTCAGTCAGACCACCAAAGTTTCCAGTGGATATGAAAAGAGTGCAAAATTACTTCATATATATATATCACACACACACACACACATACACACACACAATTCTAGCCTAATCTTGTGATCCCTCTTCCCAAATCATTAGCATGACCTTGACAGAGATATAAATCATGAACATGTCTATTTACATCCTAGCCACGGAGTTCACTTTAGGTGGTGAAAAGAGATAAGTCCATCTAAGAGAACGCTTCCTTACTGAGCCATAGCCGTTACACACACAAACACACATACAGAGTATATAAATATATAAAAGCACTGGGAATGTTTTGGAACCACAGCCATAACCATCAGTTCATCTCTACAGTTTCCTGTTGATACTGATTACTGAACAGAGAAAACCTTGTGTGTGTGTGTGTGTGTTTGTGTTTGTGTGTGTGTGTGTGTGTGTGTTTGTGTGTGTGTGTGTGTGTGTGTGTGTGTGTGTGTGTGTGTGTGTGTGTGTGTGCGCAGCATCCTTGAATACTAACCCGTGGTTGAACCAAGTCATAAGACATACAAACTTGTCGCATGAACAAATGATTAGGCTTGTTTCCTGCTCTCCATACCACACACACACACACACACACACACACACACACACACACACACACACACACACACACACTTCTCAGAAGATTTTTACTGTATCTTAATTACTCTACTAAAAATCACAATACTATGTAACTAGCTATGACCTAACGTGAGGATATTTGAGAGGATTGTTAACACTTTCTTATAAAAATTACTTTATCTTTACTGCTGATGCTAGTTAGCTAACATAAGATGATTATTTTCAGTCATACTCATTAATGATCATAATGCCGCTAGCTGGCTAATTATTCTTAACTTGAGAGCTCTTCTGGGACAATTCTTCATATTTATATTCATCACTACACAAACTATACATCACATAGTGTTTATGGCTAATGTTAGCTACCTAGCTAACATGAGCTGACAGGGTATCTGAGGAAATGTTTAACATATTTATGTTTTTTCCAGAAGCTAATAACACCTAACAACATGAAGGAAATGTAGATATATTCAACAATCGTTAATTTCTAGGAGCTCATTTAAACTACCTTGACAGTATCTCAGAGAGAATTTTAGTCATATTCAATAATTGTCCAGGAGCTAACAAAAAACAAAAACAAAAAACTTCACAGGATTTATAAAGAAACTTTAGTAATATTAAAGCTTACACAAAATAAACTGACAAGATTTCTGAGGAAATTTTAGTCATATTAAGGCTAACAAAAAAAAAAAAAAAACCTGACAAAATTTCAGAGGAAATTCTAATCGTATTCATTAATCTTTAATGTCCAGAAGCTAAAAAGATGAACCCTGGCTTTTTAGGGAATTTGTTACTGTCTGTTAACTTTTATTGTTATTGATCTAAGCTGACAAAAATATCCAAATGAAATCGTAAAAATAAATTTTTCGCTTAGAAATCGATGTTTGCTAGGTTAGTTAACGTGTTTGTTTTCCCTTGAGGCTCATTAAAGACAGTCTACGATTTCAAGCAGAGGTTAAAAAGTCATTCATTATTTATTATTTTTATATATTATGACCTCACTGGTCACAGCAAAGCACATCACTCACAGTCAAAAAAAAAAACATTTAGGTGAAAAGTTCAAGTGTGTGGAGTGTTTATCAGACTGTGTGACTAGTAGCATTATTATAACCTGATGCAAAACCCACAAAGACAGGAAATGCAAAAAACCCTCAGATCTCGATCCTATCACAATTTTACGGTCTGTGGAGAGCTGCAGGTGAAGATATCATTCATGCAGGCTCAGAGCAGACAGAGGCAGACTCGTAGCATGACGTATAGCTTATGGCTACGTCATAGGGTCTTGTGATAAAGTAGATGTGGAATGATATGGCAAAGTATATTATATATGTGGCACACAACATGATATACAACACGAAGGACAATAAATTCAACATTTTTATTGAAAAGATATTCTAAAAATTGTTTGAAAGAGAAACAAGAGGGGGGAAAAGTTAGTGTTGAATCTGGTTCTTGTTACTCTAAGTAACAATGGAGTGGGTTATGCTTTCAGAAAACAGAATGTCAGTTTAATAAACAAAGCTGGCAGGACTGCGAGAAATAGAGAGAGAGAAAGAGAGAGAGAGAGAGAGAGAGAGAGAGAGAGAGAGAGAGAGAGAGAGAGAGAGAGAGAGAGAGAGAGGGAGAGTGAGAGAGAAAAGAGAGAGAAGCCCTTTTACTTGACCAAATAAGGCAGAAGCTTGAAAGACCATAACAGAGAGGAGGAAAAATGCTAAAGGGGTCACCACAATGAGACAAAAAAAAAGTTTAGAAAGTACCCGGAATTATGAAGCATACGCATAAACACTGCACACAATAAACACACAAGGGGACAAGATGGAGGGAAAGAACAAACTCTGATAACGAAGGCTCACGTGCAAGTAAACAAAAGCAGAACCGAAGGCTGGTGTTCTGAAAGAGGAAAAAAACTTGGAGGGATAAGAAAGAGATGAGAATAGAGATGGAGAGTGATAACTGTAGTCCTCCCTGCCCCCAGGAGACTTCGCTCTCTGCCCAGCCCAGTTATCAGTGTATCAGCCTGCCTGGACAAGATCCTGCACACACCCGCTCTAATCGTTATACACACACATCAATGTGTTCATAACTAAAAGCATCAATAATGGAAATTTTGTATGTTTTAGTATTCTCTGTTCTAGTATTCTTAAAATTGCAGCCATGGTTTTAATTTGGGGTTTTTTCTGACACACACGGAGCAGTACGTCAGGTCTGGAGAGCACCACATGCTGGGAAGATATGAAGCGTGGCTGTGTTTTCAGCCATTTCAGGTAACACTCCCAAGCTGTGAGATTATTTCACTTCCTTCCCTTCAGTTCCCCACGGATCCTAACAGGCTCTATGTAAAAAAAATATGCAGCGTCAGAGTGCTTTATGTAATCTAAGGAAGGAGTTGAGTTCACTTATACCACACTGCTGTTGAATTCTTTAAATTGATTAGAGAATAGTTGCAGATTTACAGCATATCACAGGATTTTCTCTGATATGGCAAGAACTCGCACGGGTGACGTTCAACGACAAATAGATTAAAAACGTGTAGCTGCAACAAAAACGTTTTCTGTTTGTAACTGTATGTCTTTCAAAATAAGACATTTCTGTCCACAATGAAGGAAGAGTTCGTTGTTCTTCTGTAATATAAGAACTACATATCTTTGACTTATTAACTAAGTGGTAACAGGAACTAACTTTTTGTATGACTGTTAATTATTTATTTATATAACAATATTAAATGTAAATGTATACTGATTTTTAAAAAAGTGCTCTTTGTTAATTAATGAAAAAAACAATAAATAATAAAAAACGACAAATTGCTCTGCTTAGATGTGCTTTAAGATTCTGTTTGTCTTACACCAAACTGTTAATTATTTTCCCATAACAAGAAGTTCCTTTTATAACCAAATATGTATGCAAAAAGACACGATAACACACATAGACATACACACAGATCATTAAACACACATGCACACACACATGCATGCAAATCAGTCCAACTGACTGAGAGAGAAGAGACCAATGATTAGAGCATGCTAACTGAAACTAAAAGAGCTTCACATTCACACATGCAATATCCACAGACATCCAGCACACAGACGAAGAGTGTGAAGGTAAGGAAGTGTATTTTATCTCTTCTCTACTTTCAGGATATGTACAGCATGTCGGTTCTGATCCCTGTACTGCACAACACAAAATACCACTTCTGTTTGTCCCTTAGCCCTAGCTTCCAAAATACTTCCTTCCCTCTCTCTCCCACGTTCCAGCTATCTCTCCGTTCCTGTTTTGGGCTCCTCTTCTGCAACTCGGAGAAATTCTTCCACAGTGGGTTGACTGGCATCTTGGTCTTTTAAAAAAATCTGCCCACTGCCATCCACTCAGAATCCTGACCTCATTTACTCTCTGAATACACAAAGTTATACATGAGTTGCATTAAAATGAGCCATAAAAGTCAGTAACCTAAATTACATCAAAATATTTATGTAAAGAAAGTTATTCATATTGAGATCTGCACTATGCAGATACGTAAGTGGATTTCCTGGGTTAAAATGACATGTGCGGCTCACAGCATCCGCACCGGCCAGATTTTTGTGTAGTCACATGGCTGCATAAATTATAGAAGCCTTTATTTTGTCACATATACATTACAGCACAGCGCAGTGAATTCACATATCCTGACTTTGGAGGTTGGGATCAGAGCACAGGGTCAGCCAAGATACAGCACCCCTGGCGCAGAGAGGCAGTTGTAATGCGGCACAAGGTCCAAGCAAGCAGAACACCGCTTCCTCCCTGAATTGCTTCATTTTTGTATGACAGACAGTCTGTAGTGTGTTAATCCACTTATTTTGCAGTGAATTGCCAACGATTACAATGTGTAATCTATTAATGAATGCAATTTCTCACGTTTTTATTGTTTATAGTTACAAGAGTTATTGTTGGATATCTGATGCTTAATATAATCTTGTCTCTTGCCTGAGAGACAAGATAGTTTCTGTTATAACCTGCATTACATCTGTAATAAACAGTCATTACCATACCAGCTTCTTTCTCTTGCTCAATACCTGATCTATTTCTCTATCTGTCATTCTCTCTCTCTCACACACACACACTCACACACACAATAACACACACTCTGTAACTGTAAAATGGAGAAAACTGAAAGATTAACAGAAATTATGAATCATTACATCCAAGACTCAAACACGTCTCCTCGCAAAAAAATTCTCAATATAAACGTTTATATGAATGATGTCATGACTAAACAACAAACACGTACATCTCCTTAGTATTACTCTGACAGTATGCAAATCATCATGTATAAACGGTTACTATAGAAACAGTTGCATAATAAAGAACAAGCGCATGCATGTTAAAGCTGGAACTGCTTTAGGCTGTTATACGAAAATAATCCACATCATCTGACCAACCATATTTCAGCATTTAACTGTGCTGCATTATAGCGTAATGTATAAAGTAATTTTATAAGTAATTTTTCTTAGTGGAACAGCAAATTATTAAACATGTGATGTAATTCTTTAATAAACATAATAGTGTTAGTTTTGGCAAAGTGCTGTGGAATAGGAGGAATAAAATATTACATTTTATAATATTACAATATATCACAGCAACCAAGTCTTTGATTGTTTTCCTATAACAGCTCACTACATCACATTTCTGTTTCTTGGCATAACCAACACATAGTTTTTATGTGGGTTGTCAAAGTAGGATTGTCAAAGTCTTCCACAAATCCGCAAGGTGAAGTGGTGCTCTCTGTTACAGTATATGTTCGACTTTTGGATAACAGACGTTTCTGGGAAATAAGAGAGCTCGAGTAATGTAACAGAGATCAGACAGAGAAGAGAACAGAGAGCCAAATGGATGGATCAGCAAGAGGATCAATAAGCAGCCATTATCTGTGTATGTTTCCATTCCTCTGGGATAACCGCCTAAGACCAACGCCCCAGCAGAAATGGACAAGACCTCACATCCCTTCTGCCCCTTGAAGCTTACAGAGATCTGTTCATCATCACGCATTGCGGATACAATATGTGTTGAAAGAACTAAACAAACAATAATTACAATTCGGGTTGTAGGTTTGGTTTTAGGATTCAACTAAATCCTTTGAAAGCTAATTATTTCTGTATTCCTATGCATTTTGATATTTTGCTGTTTATCTACCAGCTTTATATGTAACTCATTCCATTGTAGAAGTGGGTGTAGATTGTTGATTCATATCACAGCGCTATGCATTACTCTGGATGGATTTTTATCATCAACCCAGATTAGAATGATGATGAGCATGGCTCAGAGGTCTGTGTTTCCGAAGGCCGTGTTTAATGATAAAAGTTTATATGCTGTCATTAGTTAATCCCCAAAAATTTAATTAGAGTACTTTGTAAAATGTACAACGGCGATAGAGACGATATCCATCCATCCATCCATCCATCCATCCATCCATCCATCCATCCATCCATCCATCCATCCATTCATTATCTCTAGTGTGGGATACTACCCAAGCTCACAAGAAACCTGGAGCTTAACCCAGGGAGTTAGGGTACAAGATAGGGGACACCCTGGACTGAGTACCAACCCATCACAATCCACATTTACACACTATGGACAATATAGAGATGCCAATCAGCCTAAAACGCATGTCTTTGGACTGGAGAAGCACAGGAAGAACATGCAAACAGAGCAAAAGCATGAATCAAATTCACCAAACCTGGAGGTGTGAGACAACTGTGCAAACCATTAAGCAGCAGGTTTCTATGCAAAAATGATTTTGGGACATGACTGGTTGCCTTCCTTCCTTCCTGGATTTTGACCATATATTCTCAAACATTTATCATGTCTTACTTATACGTATTCATGCATATCATATATCATTCACTGGATTGTGTTTTGCAAAGATCAAATCACACAAAGCATCGGCTATACAGTCTCTACCTTTCCCTTTTGAAGCCCTTTGTTCAGAAACTCTTCAGAAACACATGACTCATATATGAACCAGACTTATTTTTAAACTAATGATCTAGAGTCAACCGAATGTGGAATTTTACATCAGAGCTCATTTTTTCACATGCCTTCTCCATTTCAGCCTCACTGCTTTCTGAAACGATGATGCAGTTTGAAAAGTATACAGAGTCTGACTGAGAGAGAGAGAGAGAGAGAGAGAGAGAGAGAGAGAGAGAGAGAGAGAGAGAGAGAGAGAGAGAGAGAGAGAGAGAAAGAGACGCTTTAGGGATTTTTAGTTCTGATGTTTAGCAGTGTCTCTGCTCTGCAGTAAAGCTTCACTGATCCAAATCAGAGCAGTGATACGAGCAAACAAATTGAAACAGCGTGTGTCAGGGAAATGTTGGGAGAGAACGCTGTAACTGGACTGATCTGGTCAATGTAACAGTAACAATTTTTTTCTACAACATCTGCTATCGGTTAAACATTCCTTAGAACAAATGATATTTTAAAGAGGGTTTAAACTAGCTGTAATGTAGCCAATTCTGAGGTGCACAAACTCCTTAGTCAAGTTAGTAAAAGAGAAAAAACCCATCTAAGCAAAACTCTGGGACGTTTAAAATAAAGCTACATCTTCATCCCTCAAGTGTTAGCTAAGATGATAACAAACTTTAACGATACAAGCTAGCTGTGTATTCTTACACATAACATTCCCTTTTTAATCCTTGCATTTTGGTGCGAATGACCAGCTTGTTTTTCGTTCAATGTAAATCACAAAATTGCACTAATATCCGTATGTATTTATAGTTTTCATTGGTATCAAGACCTCAGACATGACTCTGGATTTAAGCAAAATAGAAAAGTTTGTCTAAAACATACTTCTCTGTTACACTCAAGGGCGTCTATTTGGGTAGGGACGGTAGGGACATTGTCCCTAGCAATAATTCGACCAAGCCTATATATATTTATACATAACCACTGATATCCGTCTGTGTCTTGTGCTTTTTTACTTATTTCATTTAACATTTATCCAGGAATCATTAAATAAGATTAAAATATTTTACAACAGCGTCTGTAAAAAAATAGCGCAACTAGTGGAACACAAACGGTTAACAGATTTACCCCCTGCAATGAATCCCGCTTCTGTAACTCACCTCTCTAAAATGATTGGCCTTTGCCCTTTTTGAGTCCCGCCTCTCTAACCCATGTCGCTGTTTGATTGGCTTTGTCTTTCTCGCTAATGTGTTGAGGTCGGCTGCAGCTATATTCCGTTGTATGAAGCAATATGCAACGTGATTATGCAGGTTATGGTACCGGTATGTGAGGAAGAAAGTATTCTTATAACAACAGTTTTATGCACAAAATACGGGGAATGTTGTCCCCACCAATGTCAAATAAATTATGTCCCCACCAATGTCAAAATCAAACTTTCGCCATTGATTACACTCTCATCACTCACTCATTTTCTACCGCTTTATCCGATTCTCTGTTACAGTACATATGATTCTGTACTTGTACTTAAAAGTACACAATGTTGGATCGAGCGAGGACAATGTACAGATGTGAGATGGTTCAAAGAAACGGAAGTTCACCTCCTGCCTTGAAGATAAGCTTTGGTTCAAGTCAGAACAACTTTAATTTTTTCATGACTTGAATTTAACTTCATGTTTTCATGTTTTCCAGAAAAGAAGAACTAAGTTGGAAGAACCCATAAAACTGATGTACTTTCATAACCAATCTATGACCAAGAATAACTTTTCCAGCATAAACTCTGAGCTACCCTTAAGACCTAAGTCACCAACTTAAAGGTTAGATATTTAGTTAGTTTTTTTTTTTTTAGCTAGCCTGCTGTTAGCAAGGACTGTCATACCTTACATTTCAAGCTCACTTGGACATTGCTTGAGTGCCAAATTGAGGCATGGCTAAAAATGACTGACAAGAAGACAGTCCAACCACAAACAAACATTCTGGACTGACTGTTAAGTCATCAATGTGTAATACACTTGTTATTATTTTTCTTTCATTTCTACATATTTTTTCCACATTATTTGTAAGAGTAAGAAATGAAGCACGGTCCTTTAATTAGGCAACACCTTCAAAGTTTTCATCTGTCATGAATACAAAGTAGAAAGTCAAATATCTTAGATAAGAATATTTTTCAACCAGTTCCAGTGGTCAAAACTTTGGCACAGCGTCACTGCCTAAACCACAGTGTTCCATCATAACAAGGCTGAATCATATAAAATCAATTCACTGGCTAACTCAAATGCACTGAATTATTGTGCATACATCAAGATCTGTATAATATAAATCTCAGGAGAAATCCATTCAGCTAGCCAGATCTCACAGCTCTTCCTCCATTTCTTTTTATAAAACAGTTACTGGATTTGCTGCTAAAAGTGTGATCTGCTAAAAAAAAAAAGGTGTGTCCCTTTTTACAAAAAGAGACAAGTCAGCCTCTGACCTGATATTCATATGACACTATTAAATGTTAAATACACATACGGTCTCAACTGCAAGCAAGAAGGTGTGAACTAATTTGCTTAAGTTGGTTAGCAACTCTGGGCTATTTTAGTGGGAATGTCAATTTAAACAATTTGAATTTTTCTTTAATGATAGTTTCCTATTCTAAATCATGTGCTGAATATGAGTGCATAAACTCATTGTAGTAAATTAAACAATAAACTTAAAGAATAACTCTTTGCAAGATTTGAACACTGGGTAAAAACTGGTATAAAGTGGCTGGATGCGGGGGGGGTGTAAAATTATGATAAATTAACTAGAGCAAAGTGTAAGTTTAAACATAAATACTTTGTATAATTTTGCTTTGACACAAGATTTTTCAATTTTCCTAAAGACTACTGTCTAAGCTCCATTAGTACAGTACAGTAAAAGAAGGTCATCTGCATATGGAAACTTGATTGGCTCTGATGCTTTATGATGTAATAAAACTCAACTCTCACATCTTCAATAACAACTTAAGACTTTCTTTCTTCAGAAAACTCTTTTTGACCCCAGTACAAAAGCAAATTAATCTGCAAAAATGTGTTATTAAGGTTTAAGTAATTTAAACATCTTGTTTTGTGAAATTTGTAGAATTTAAATAACTGATTATGTATTTTGACAATATTAGCTAGAATATCTCACTGACTCAATATCTTAGTTACTAGGAGAAGCACTCCTTCTCCTAGTCTCTCATTCTGTGCCCGTTTTCACTCCGTCCTAACATGTGAGCTGCGATTCATTTCCAACACAGCCCATAGCTGTCCTGTCCAGACCTCTGTTTCATCTCATCCGTCTAAACTTCCTCTTTCTTTTCCTCTGCCTGCATGTCTCGCTATCCACTAAAAGCAGCTCAGTATTAAAATAAAAATCATTTCATTGTCATTCACAGTATGAAGCCTATGAATCTACCATCTTTTACAGGTCTTCTTTTAATTGAAGCTCGAACACACATACAGTACAGTACGAAACAGATTTGTACACTTGACACCAGTTTTGTTTCTTTCTCTCTTTCTGTAACCCTTTTTTTGAGTTAATTGGTTTAATAAGTTACCATTAGTGATAGAAAGGAGAAAGACAAAGACTGAGAAAAATAGAGACACTGAGACAGAGAGAGAAAGAGAGAGGGGGGGGGGGAGTGGGAGGTGGAGGGGGGCAGAGAGAGACTCACATTGTAATGCACACCCCACAAAAATAATTCAAAATTTATTAAAAATCAGTTTGAGTCACTTCATCCTTTGGGAGAAAATCTTTCCATTACAACCTTCTACCTTAACCAATTTTCAAGCCCCTCTCTCCCTTCCTCTGATTAGCTCAGGGGCCTTCACTTAGACCCATGTGATGCTTAATACCATTAATGCACATACCATTTCTGAACACATTCACGCTCCCAGTCACAAGGACTTGAGTAATGTATCACTGCACTAACAGCCGCAAATGTGATTTTCCAGCTCTGGAATCACAGAATGGAAGCATGTGGAACATTAGTTTTCCGGTGTGCACTAAAAGCGACGGCTATGCTTTAGGTCATGTACAGCAAAAGCCTCGCATTACTCTGACCTCATCTTTATAAGAGTTCAATTACTGAGAAATTAATCCACCGTGCATCGACAGCTTCCTGAAAAGCTTTACTGAAAGAGAAACGCTCAAACTGCTGAAGCCGAGGATGTAACTACAAACTCCAAACTGCTGACTCTGCCTTGTGTTTGTACTGAGTCTGTTATTTTTTAAAGCCTTACTGAAAAAGCAGCGTCGGCCTTGGGGTATATTTTCAGGTCAACTTTTAATAAATTGTCATGAGATCAGTTTATTTGCAACAACAGACTGTAGCTGTTAGCTGTACAGAAAGCTTGCTCCAGGTTCGGAAGAATAAAAATAAATCCCTTCAAATACTGAAAGGAACCAGGCCTCATAAGGCAAACTGGGAATATACTGGAAATTCAGAAGGCAAAAATAGTTGAAGTGTAGAAACTTCATTTAAAAAAAATTCAAAGAAAGAAAACACCCTGAGATACTACAGAAACTACAGCATACAGAAGGACTGTCGTGTACTGTATGAGGTTCAGTTTTTGCAATTTTTACCCCTGATTACTCGGTGCATATCCTTATGTGGTGCTCTGGTCTAATAAGAGGATATGACAATGCTTCAAAGTTCCTGTTTGAAGAAAAAAGGCCAAAAAGGTGCCCTGCTCCCTATTCCCTGCAAAGTTGTAAGGACAAGTGAATATATTTAAAAGAAAAAAGCACAAATAACATCTTTTACCCCCAAGATGAGAGCAGAACATCAAATCTGATAGCTAAAACATAACTAGCAGCTTGCTGACTTTTTTGAGGTCACAAACATGGCATGTTACTTCAGAAACTACGTCCTTTCATATGTTATTACATGTTAGCTACCACTCTTCAGCCTAATGGGTTACATTTCTGAGAAAAATAAACACTGTCCACTCCTGACAGTTATCAGGAAGCCGCCATAAACAGACAAACACACTCCTTTTCTCATGCCTGCAAATGCACAATTGCTTAGGAAATGATTTTTGTGATTTATAAATCACGTGTGACACAAAGGGGGAAAACGGCTCACTAGAAATGTGGAGAAAAGTTAAATAAAAAAAAGAAGAAGAATTTATCAGTTGCAGGTGAAGTGATGTGACATCACAGCAATATCCAGATGCTGACAAACATGTGGTGTCTATTTGGGGTCAGTGACTCCCTTTAACTGTTAAATAAAGAAGGCTGAGGACTCGAGAAGAGTGAGCAAGAGTGAGAGAGAGAGAGAGAGAGAGAGAGAGAGAGAGAGAGAGAGAGAGAGAGAGAGAGAGAGCAGAGAAATATCTATCTACAGTACAGACTTTTTTATCCTCTAGGGATAAACCAAGCTGAACTGAATATGATTTAAAACCAAAGATCGACATATATTCCAATCCAGATACTGTATGCATGACCAAGAGCTTACTGCAACTTCAGAGATTTCATCTGAAGGTTCATCTCTGTGAACGAGGCATAGATTCCATAACTGTGTAGCCTACCCCTAAAATTCCCCCTGGCACAATAACACTGTAACTGTTATTAATCATTCATTTATTCCTTTACTCTTTTCAGTGAATCACTTTATCCTGCATAGGGTTGGAGTGGAGTTTTCTGGAGCCAAGCCCAGGAACACTAAGTACAAGGTGGGAACACACCCTTGCTGGGATACCAGCGCATCGCAGGGCACCATGCCCAAGCAGACATTATCACACTCATTCATACCTAGGGGCAATTTAACATAGCCCATCAACCTACTCACAAGGAAACCGGAGAACCTGTTGGAAAGCAACACAGACATGTTGAGAACACGCATAACTCCAAACAGACAGTAACCTGAACTAAGGATCAAAACTGTGAGGTTGTAAAACAGATCCTGCACCACCATGATCATTGTTATGATTATGTCGTAACGTAGGAGAAGAACGCACACCTCTTTTGGATCAATAACGCACACCGTTCGTTGTTACCACTAGTTTGTAACAGTGTAACACCTCAGTGCATCAGTGTGACAGAGCGCGCACTTGGCATGCGGCCATCCAAACGCAACTAAACTGCGGGACGCGCTTTCGCTGCAAGCAGGACTGCGTTTTATGTCGACACACTGTTTAGTGCTGTAGTCTGCAATTTGGGACGTTACCAATACTCCAATACTCCTGATTACCGGTATCTGAGACGTTCCAGGCTACACACACACACACGCACACACACACACACTAACATGCGGAGCAGCTGCGCAATCGATTAAACCGATTTAAGTGATGAGGAGGTGCCGTAAATCAGCGCCAAAATAAGTGCAGGAAAGGCGAATGGCGCTAAATGAAGCCAAGCTGTTCTCTAAACCCTGTAAGCGTGCGCGCACATACACACACGCACACACACACATACACACACACATACACACACGCATACACATACACACACACACACGCACACCATGGCGATTTAATCCGCTTAGGAAGAAATCACGCTCTACAACCAAAGCGCAACCTCTTTTCTTAAAAAAAGAAAAAAAACAAACTCTAAATCTCTCTGAAACTCAAACCCTGTATGATGAAAATCCACATGATTGAAGAACTTACTTCGCTTTCTGAACACGGCGGAATTCCAACAAGACAAAACGCCACTCCATTCATTGGACAGCTGGATTCCGGGAGGATCTGTTAAACTGAGAAGGCGCGGTATGTAAAATAAACAGCGTTAATGTTGAACCGCAACAACAACCAGGTTTATAGGTCCGCATTCAGCTCTGCGTCGCGGTCCTCACTTTTCCGTTGTTTGGTTTGTTGGCGCCCGGGTCTGTCCCTCCCTCCTCCCCTCTGCTCCACAGCTCAACTCTGAACAAGCATGAGGAAACTCCTAGGCTCAAATCTGCGCAGAAATAAAAGCCCCCCATCCGTTTTTACGTCCTCTTTCGGCTTGCCGTAGTTCAGTTGTCCTGAGTGAGAGCAGAGCGCACGCAGCTCCCCTTAGCGGTATCACCAGAACAGTGCACACATTCACGCGTTCACTTCAGAGGGTCCCAGGGCCTGTTCACACCTTTCACTAACATCCGACTCCAATGCACATCTAAACACATTTCTGTTCCGCCGTTCACACACTGGCATCATGAACAAGTCTCAAGGGATCATACATTGTTTCCTCAGGAGGAATCGTGCCATGGACATTTATTACATCTGTCTTCTGCTGGGAGTTTTTGTTAGGCTAAAATGTCCTTCGAAACTTAATGCGTTGATCACACATATAGCAGTGATTTGTATTGAAAGTGATATGAGCAACTGAAAATAGATGTCTGTTTGTCCGGTGATGTGACAGAAATTTTGTAAAAATGCAAATATGGAGTGAATTCTTGCAGTGGCTACCAATAGGTGTGAAAATAGAATAGCGAATGTGATAAACATACAGAGTTTTATAAAAAATGTTGCATCGAAAAACGTATGGAAAAACACAATGGCCATTCGAAGTAATTTAATTAATAGTGGAATGCTGCCATGGCAACCGGTAGACTGGTGATTTCATAGTGTGATAAAATCGCTGCATTTGAGAATGTAGCGTAACTCAGGCAGCTCATGTACTTTTGATCAGATCATCCAGGATGCATGTTAATGCCAGATGTGAACTGAGGTTCATACTGTTTCCATTCCAGAGACCCATTTCTCTGTAAACTTTTAGCTGTTTAATTTGTTTTAGTTTTTATTCCTGAAATGTCCTGAAAGGTCCATCATTATTTATAGCACTACTGCTCCACCATGCCCCCCCTTGCCAATTTTCCACCCAGTATATTCACACCAATTCCCACCCACTAGCTACCCCTCCCCTATCTCACACAACCACTGCATCTGTTCCATCTGCTGATCAAGCTATATATATAGTTTAAAACATTTTGCAAATTAATACCTGCGTGTGTTTGTTTTCAGTCCAAATGTACAGAATACTAGTTCTACAGCTCTGCCCATAGGTGTTGTAGTTTGAATCAGATTCTCTTCTGTTTTAGAAATGTGGAGTCTTTTCTACTTGGAACCAAAAAAAAACACCACTACCAAAAATTTCTTTCTAGCCCAGGCTGCATCTTCTAGCAACCTATCAATGAAAGTCATGTCAGGTGATTATACCCTCATGACTGACACTCACGGATTTGGGTTGATTTTTTTTCACGCCTCTCCAAAGAAGAAGGCGCAAAGTACAAATTACACAAACTTGTATGTTTGAACAAAGCTCTTACTCTGTTATGCCGTGTTTGTTATTCAGAAGAAGTTACAAATCACAAATATATCTTCCTTTAAGTGTGTGTAATAATTTAGCCTACATTATTCATATTACCTTGATATTTGTTATCAAAGACATCTGATATGATGCATCGCTTAGTCATAATAGCGTCTTTGTCGAGCCATAGATAGATTTTATGGCTCCACTCTAATCTCACAACAGCCATCACTGTGATGTTAAACTAAGTGTGTTTATTAGCTGGAAAGGAAAACAAGAACAGTTTGGGCTCAAGTGATTTATATGCTTTAATTTCAGTGCACATGCACTATTCAGAAGGCAAAAAGCCTCAGTTTGTGGCTGTGAAACACAAAGAGCTCTTTGTGCCTGGATAAAGAGGTAGGTAGGGAGTAAATATATAACAGTGGAGCGCAAAAAGGGAAAGGGTGAAAAGCAAAGGGGGTGCAGAACTGTAAAGAGAGAAGGACAGACCTCATTATTTCCATTTTGAGTCACACTGCAGTGATGTGGTGAAAATGCTGCACAGATTTGCACACACCCAGGAGATTCTCTAAGCCATTGACACAAGCCCCCAAATAAGTATCTTAACGACTGCAACACATACGATTATTTTACACCACATAATCTTTGAAAATAAGGAACAATCACCCTAAGGTCAAGTTTGAAATAATAATAATGATCTATTTACAACAGTTATTATTAGCCTGTTTGACCACACCTGTATTGAACAGGTTTAATCTAACTTATATAACAAAAAAAATTATTTCTTTTATTATTTATCTATAGATAATGTCCATCTGTTGATAAAAATAGAAAATATACTCCTGTCACACTTAATAAATAAATAAAAAATAAATCTCTGCTGAAGGGCTCGTGGGAATTTACCTGAATAAAAGTTACAAAAATGTAAATAATGTATTTGATGTAAATAAAAAAATAGCATTTAGTATATATGTATATATAGCATTTAGGTTTGAACTGAAGATAAAGATTAGATAATGTGTTAACTGTTTTAAAACTGTTTTTCATGCTGACATTTAAATTTTTATAAAGCTGCCTATATGCATGGCCTTCATACCAGCAGTAGCACAAACAATGCAAACTTTAAACAAACAGCTGATCAATCTTTCCCGGCAAGACTGTAAATGACGGTAAGGCAGCAGCGATTAATGTTGCTCAAGTTCTAGCAATCTTAGTCTTATCAGTTTAACACTGGAAAACAAAACAGTGGCAGACTTTAGAATAAAAGTCTAACCATAATTATACTATTTGCATTCCATGTGGGTATTACAGCACAATATACCCTACTTATCACAATTACAGCCCTTTCTAGGAACGGTTTAGGATTATGCATAATCTGTGTTATGGCGGCAAAAACATTTTGAATGGATTGTTTCTCTTTTTTTCATTTTAATTCGTCGTCTTTTTTTTGTGCGGTGTTTTCCAGGTGACTGGCTACCATTGAGGGATTATTATTATTTTGGTTGGCTGAATGGTTTATATGAGGCAAATAAATGGATACATGTACCTACTATCAGAGCACATGAAGCCCAAAATCCTCCAGGGTATAAGTTTACAGACAAAACTGGTGGTAATAATTATAATAAAAATCTATTAGACTAATTGATCTGGGTGTGTCTTGACTGGATTGTACTAAATTTAATGCATTAAATGAAATTAATTGTGGAAGCATGTGATGGGGAAAGCAGGGGGAGAAGAGCAGTGAATGAACTGCAGACAGATAAACAGTGAAAGGGAGAGAGAGAGAGAGAGAGAGAGAGAGAGAGAGAGAGAGAGAGAGAGAGAGAGAGAAGGGGGATTATGTAGTGGTGAACGTGGCATTCAAGGCCTTTACTCACAAGCTTTACTCAGCCCATGTGCTTCCCATTAGACAAGGAGAGAGATAAGAGCGAAAACAAGGCAAGGAGAACAAGAGATGTCCACAAACATCTGCTTGGCCCATGTCTTTTCTGGAAGTGGTAGCTTAGTGGTTAAGGTGTTGGACTACTGTTCAAAAGGTTGTGAGTTCGGAGAAAATCCCAGTTCCACCAAGCTGCCACTCCTGGGCCCCTGAGCAAGGCCCTTACCCCTCAGTGGCTCAGCTGTATAAATTATATAAATTTATTCATACGTTGCTCTTGATAAAGGTGTCAACCAAATGCCATAAACGTAAATGTTGAAGCTGGATGAAAGCCGGTGATGTCTGAATGTGGTGACATGTTCATTACACATGAACTACATTTCATGTACTTCATGCAATTCTTGCTTTCAAGGGAACTAATGGACTGCCAAAAGAGAACAGAGTCAGAGAATAAGAGAAAAAATAGCAAACTCTTTAAACGAGTAGTCCTCACACAGTACAGGAAGGAACCAGGAAATGTGTTAAAAGTATTAAAGTAATACAGGGAAAGTGTTACAAGACTGCATAAGCATGCATTTACATTTGTGTATTCCATTCTTAGTCCTCTTTCTACATCCTCTCCATTTAATATAATACAACTATCTCAATTTCTTACTTAAACATGTCAAATTTAAGACATGCTGATTCATAGCGTAATTCCTGTGCTGTTTCTCTAGAAGCTTTATTTACTCTGCTGCAAATTTTAGTCCCTTTCATAAGACCAATAGAGAAATAGAGATATACAGACAGGTGACATTTTATAAGCAAAACATCTAATTAACCAAGTGGAGACAAGTGCAGATGCTTCTTGACAGAAAATAAAGAGACTAATATGCCACGTTGTGTCATGAAAAATATAAAATGCTGAAAAAGCGCAAGATGGAAAAATAAAAGATTAAGGAAGACAGAAAATAATGTGATATGTAAGTAAGAATACAAGAGCAGCTGTTCTGGATGTGAGCAGATATTCAGCAGGATCTGTAAGATGGAGCACATTTAAACACCTTGTGCTGTTTTTTCATTAATTTTTCACCATCTATAAAAAAAAAGTGTTCAGTCGTATTTGATTAAAATACTGTAGCTATACAGTACAGGATTACTCTAATCAGTGTGAAGGAAAATCTGTTTATTTCATTTTTGATTTATGAATATCAATAAGCATGTGTTCCAAAATGAATATTTGTGGTAAAACAGTGATGATTTCATTAATTAGTAAAATAAATAATTAATATTTAAGCCACAGATTTCACACACACACACACACACACACACACACACACACACACACACACACACACACACACACACACACACACACACACACACACACACACACAAAACAGGGTGTTTAGGCATGTGAGAGAGTTTCAGTGATGGAGAACACGTTAAGGTCAAAATTGAATGACTGACAGATACTGAAAAAAAGGCATGAGTTGTAGTTTAGTGTGTGTGTGTGTGTGTGTGTGTGTGTGTGTGTGTGTGTGTGTGTGTGTGTGTGTGTGTGTGTGTGTGTGTGTGTGTGTGTGTGTGCGCGTGCGTGCGTGCGTGCGTTCCGTGTAACATATGTGACATAAAAGGAACGGTGATTGCTCAAGTGGTTAAGGCTCTGGGATGTTTATCGTTTAAGGGTTTAAGCTCCAGCACTGCCAAGCGGCCACTGTTGGGCAATTCAGTAAGGACCTTAACCCTCACTGCTCCAGGGTGCTGTATCATAGCTGCCCCTGGGCTCTGATTCAGATCTTCAAAAGTAATGTATATGTGGTTTCGATGTCTCTAATTTCATTCATAAAACAGAAAGTTACACCAGAACTCCATAATGTTATAAAAGTCATAATGTTCAGTTCAAAAGGATTTGTGATGGGGACACACATTTTTCCTATTTGACAAACAAATTCCTATTATTCTTAATCCTATATTCTGATTATATATATATATATATATATATATATATATATATATATATATATATATATATATATATATATATATATAAATATGTGCTCTAGAAAAAATGTGGGTAGTGTATATATAATGTATATTAGTACAATATTATAGTAATATTAGTACAATTCCAGATGAAACTGGTGTGAGTGATTAGCGCATTTGTGTCTAGAATGGACTAAAGAGATCATTAGGAATTAGGATAGTGAAAAACCCTCCTGTCCCTCCACCTTATTGGATACAACCTGCTATAAATCTCTACTGCCCTTTATCACCCCTACTGACAGCTGTGAACAGCAGGAACACTGTAAACACACACTGACCTTGTTGTTGAGATTATTTAAAGCCCTCTGCCTTACCATAGTTGAAAAACATTTGTATCTGTCCTAAATCTCTAAAAGTACGTTCAAACACCTCACTATCCAATACTAATGAATAACACCTACAGTAATTCGTCAGTCTGCATAGACAGTTAATCAAGAGTAAATTGTAAGGCTCAGGAGTAACATCTAACTGAGATTCGATTTGAGAGATAATGTCACTGTTATTAATGTATTATGATGTATTACATTAGTTTCTCATGACATAAATGTGAACAGTGAAGTTCACTCACTCACTCACTCACTCACTCATTTTCTACCGCTTTATCCGAACTACCTCGGGTCACGGGGAGCCTGTGCCTATCTCAGGCGTCATCGGGGCATCAAGGCATGAAGTTCAATATGTTGTTCAAAGTGTTGTCAGGACACATTCATGTGTTCAGTCCATTTCCCAAAAGTCCCCAAAAAGTTTTGGATATGCGCATCAGGTATCATGACATCATTTCTGTCATTCTCATTTTCACAGACAGTAACCCAAACTTGTGTTCCCTGGAGCGCTGAAGTGATAGCTCCAGCCACTGTGCCAGCATGCAGCCCATCCAAGTACCTAATAACAAGAAAATGGTATCACAGGATCTTGAAAGGGTGAAGAACTTCCAAAAAGCTGCACAAAACATTTGTTTGAAAAAAATATGTAACACTCATGCATCCGGGATGGGCCTCGAACACGGCCTGAGTAGAAGTTAGGAAACAGGAGGTGACATGTTGGCTTCGTGTTAGCCAAAGGAAGCACTTATGTGATAGGAAAAAAATTCTATATCTTTAACTAGGCAAAAAATTTTAATGTGCCATTATTGGACAATGTTTCTGATATTCTGTGATCCCAGTAAACAGCTGAGAGTCACGTCTATCAAAGCTCTGACGTAAATTATGTTAAGGTTAAATATGTGCTGTGGCTTACAGGTTCCTCTTTGGGTTCCTGTACCCAAGAGGAGACATGTACATGTGGCATGCGTTTGATCCTATAGTTTGTTTCCTGTTCTTGCTATGCACACATTTCCCATATCCTCTTGCTTAAAGAGGTTCACACAACAAATACCACCATTTCTTCCCTGTTTACATCACTGCCTTTTACATCACTGCTAAGAGACAAGAAGGAAGGCAACTGACCTCGAACAGCCTGCTGGAAAATTCACACCAGGCACCACATTCTCATTAAACTCATCATGTCCTAGTATCAGTAATGATTTATTTACCAAGATCATGAGAAAAACTGAGCAAAAATGATATCTGCAGTGATAATGCTAGTTTTTTTGCTGTTGGGAGTCAAAGTTCATGTCGCATCACATGGCATTTCCACTCCTGTGAAAAATAAATGGCAGATATCTACCAGGAAATGCCAGTCAGACATCCTCATTTCCTGTAGACTCCAGACACCAGACACCAATCAGAGTGGATCAGACGCCGACAAGAGGCTGTTAAAGAAATCACAAGCTGTAATCTAATCTATATAACATATGTGGGCTATGCATGTAGCCTGTAGAAGGAACTGTACTAAATGCAATCTCCAGACATAAGGTTCCAAACTGGACACAACAAAGAACTGAAAATTTTTTATAGAATGCAGAATTACAGGAAATATCGACTGTTTTTCTGTTCCTTTGTCTCATGTGTAAAAATGTGATGGCTGAATATTTCCCTGTTTTTTTTTTATTTACAGTCTTTATAAATTTGTAAATTGGATCATTTATGTGATTAATCCATTTTTATATACAGTACATCATGAAGATGCGTTCATAAAAATGTTATAGCACACATTTAAATGTTCACATTTCTAAATGCTTACATCTTTGTGTCAGGCCTCATTTTACACATGCATCATATAATTCACATTATTTTGCATATTGAGCTTTTGTATATATTAACACAAAAGATCTCAGGATCCTGGAACCAAAAGTGTATAAAATATAGCACAGATGCAGAGTTGTGCAACTGAACCTAGGGTAAGATGATACGATAATAGCGGCAATGCAGTGAAAGAAAAGATCTAGTTCAACAAGATAAACAGACAGAAATAGGTAAAAAGAAATCAGGACATAAAATGCCTATTAAATAAATACGACCTGACATTCTGTGAGTAAATGCTGAATGAACATCACAGAGACATACACACCTAAAAATCATCTACTAAAAAAAATAATAAACTAAAAAAAATTAATTGGATAATAATAGTGACATGAGTGACAGTTACACAAACTCCCTCCGACAGTAAACATCGATCAGCCGCGGCTATCACGTGCACGTCATTAGTTCAAAATAATTAAGTAGGTATTATTGCATGATTATTAATGTTACTGTTATTATAAATCAAACTATATGAAAAGCCAAGTCTTAGACTGAGCCCCATGTGCACAACCAGTTGTGAGTTATATCCTATACTGTATATATAAGGTCCAGTAAAGACACGTCCCACATCCAGGGACTCCAGATTCCAGAAATTACCTAACAACTGATAAGTCATATGTGAGCGGGTCCAGAAGAAGTACAAATACATGTCCAGATACCCTTCAGGACATCAATTACACTTTAGAGAGGAAGATAAATGCGTCTATGTTTTAGTTTCCAGTGGATCATTTGATAATTAGGATTTTTTTCAGAACATACCAAAAGCTTTAGAAATGAAAGCCTTCCACAAATTTTTTTTTTTCCACAATTCACAAATACAATTGTTGGAGTGTTAAAACAATGTGAGTTTGGCTGAAATGTTGCTTTAAATAATGAAACATTAATATCTACCGAGAGTTTGCATGTGTATACAAAATGCAAATAGTAAAAAAGAAAAAAGAAAATTCATTCACCAAGGCAGTCTCGAATCAGTATACCGATTTGCATGGCTCCTGTCTGTGCCCAGATTTAAGCAAGAACACTTCATTACCATAAACTATTTCTTTACTATAAAAGACAGCCTTCTGAGAGTCTGCAGTAGAAACCAGCAGCCTCTGTTATGGTCCTGATCAAGGAGATGATTTTTACACACATTTATTTATATACACCACACAAACACACAGCCAAGACGTACAGTATGTTTCATTACCAAGTGTGAATAAACAGAAAAGATGCTCTAAAGACAACAACTATGACTACCACCTACACAACAGCTGCAAGGCTCGACTATTTGCTTTATTCACGCTAGTTATAATTTGTAAAAGCCCTTTTAGAAGCACAAGATTAGACAAGTTGAGTCTTGCTGAACCATCAGCTATGGGACAGAATATAAAGTGCTGCTCCTATTTAATAAAAATCTGAATGGATGTTAGAATTGAACTGGGTTTTTTTTCTGTTTACATTCTGCCAAGTCGCCCCTTCTGCTTGGTGTTTCTATACCTGGAAGTGCGGCATACTGTAGCTCAGTATTTTTGTTTTATCTTAACTGTAGCTAGTCAGGCTTTTTTTAACTGTTGCAGACAGAAATGTTTGATTTTGCTGCAGCTTTTTTCTCCAAAATTCTGAAAGATATTTGTGCTTTTTTTTTACTTGATTTGGTGAAATTGAAAGCACAGGGTTCTCCTACCAGTGATGTTATCAGTTTCTAAGACAGCTGCAGGAATGAAAGAAGCCTTTGGCTTAATGCATGTTGTGATAAAGTCTCACATGTCTTGCCCTGAGTTCGTAGAAAAACTGCAATTTTGAAAAATAGCAAGCTTCTCAGAATACCCTGAAGTTTGTTTGAATTTTATGTTATTATCTGCAATTAGCAAAATCCTGGACTGACTAACAAGTAGAACTGAAAACAACACAAATAATTTACTAAATAGTCCTGGGTTTGGACTATGGCTTTCTGTCCATGTAAGAACATACTGTAGATATTGTAAAGTCTTCCAAGAATTTCATTTGACTGGACAGCTTAATTAATCTTAATAAATCTAACCATACATTATTACATGCTAAACATTCTTTTTCCGGCATAATACTATTGTAGATATGTCAGTCAACACACCCTTGACCTTTCAACTCTTCACCTCTTGCTTTTTGAGGGGATAGGCAGACAACAGAGGCAGTACACTCTGTGTGTGTGTAATGAGTATTGATTTCCTGCCTGTTTGAGATTTGTCAGTAAGTAGAACACACACACACACACACACACACACACACACACACACACACACACACACACACACACACACACACACACACACACACACACACACACACACACACACACACACAGAAAAGTTGATTCTGTCATTCACTAGTAGCACAGCCGATATTTGTGCACACTAATGCATTATATAATCAGTTTCTTTTTATTCACCCATTGAGTCACTGCTCCTTTATTACAGAATGTGTGTGTGTATGATCAGAATGTGTGTGTGTGCACATGTATACAATATCCTGGGTTTAAACACTTGCACCTCTCTGTATATCTTTCGTGCTCTTCTGAAGGTCAGGCCCAGCAATTTCTGTGAAGGAAGAGAGTCAGCAAAACAGACACTGCTTCGGGAAACTTGGAAGAAGTCCATGCACACAGACACACGCTCATATAGAACAAAAATGAGTTTGCTGCTGATGAAATGGCTGAAATGGCTGAATTATGCTGATCTTCTTCCTGGTACTGTACATTCACTGTATAAGGTACTGTGAGGTGCTGTTGAACTTCTGCAGCAATACTGAGATGATTGAGAGGAACCTTAGAGATCTGTACCACTGAGAAGGGTATTGTAGTAATGTGCACTTGTTTTGAGAGTTCAGCATGGAAAGCCAATTCTGGTTTGTTTAAATTGTGTATTATACGTGACTTGTTTTATTTTATGAAGCAGTTTCTGATGCTTAACTGGATGTCAGAAATATTGCAAATTGGTTAAGTAAGAAATAACACACCTGGGGATGTGATGTGGCCCAATACAAAATAATCAGTAAACAATTTGAATAATACATTCAAATATGTTCTGCACATTGCTCAAAATTTATATGATATCCTTATTAAAAATATGTATGCTTGAGCATTGTGAGAATGTGAATGTGAAATCCAATATTATTTGATGTTTTAGATTAAAATTTGAATATCACGGCTCTACTGCTGAGCTTTACATATCCACATGCTTGCTCCAAATGCCCTAAAGGTTTAAAGGGCTCACGTCATAAGTCACAAGAACAGATCCCCCAACAGCAGGTCTCACACGGACTCACAATCAGACACACAATTCACATAATGACAATGACATCAGTGTTATTCCTGGGAGCTAATGTTATCCTAACAAAGCTGTCGTGGATGTGA
The DNA here is from genome assembly GCF_022655615.1 of Tachysurus fulvidraco. Lineage (NCBI taxonomy): Eukaryota > Metazoa > Chordata > Actinopteri > Siluriformes > Bagridae > Tachysurus > Tachysurus fulvidraco. The sequence goes on along the minus strand of NC_062532.1, from coordinate 18,316,715 downwards.
TGGTCCCATGGTGAAGGATACCATGAATAATTTATTACCAGGGGAATACAGCAGGGGGAAAATCATTCAGCATGTGATCTGATATAACAGAGAAATAGAAAAAAGAGGGAAGGACAGGCACAGAAGGACCCAGGGAATAATAAGGAGAGTGCTGCTGACTAGCAGTACGACAGATGGAGGCATGCAGAAGAGGAAGGGGAATAAATGAAATGAGACCCAAAAAACATTCACAGGAAACTGCATAGTCATGGCCTCAGCAGCACACAGACATTTTGCTGAAAAATACTGGGATATATCCTAAAGAACATTATGCACTGGGACATGCAGCTACATGAACGTTGGCATCTTTGGTTGCTTTGTTATTATCACTGGGTATTCATGCTTAATTGAATTAAACTAAGTGAAAGAAAAATTCTTTTCCCGCTCAGGCTTGCTCCCAGAAACTCTGCCAACCCACTTCACATGCGATATCCCGAGCACTGACAATGAACTGTGCCCTGTTCAAGACAGGAAGGCAATTTTCTTAGTAATTGATTGGATGTGGTACTCAAATAATTTTCAAGGGTCAAAACACTCCTCAGCAGGCCTTATCAACATCCAAATCTGAACAATATGACCTGGATTGAGATTCCAGTTGTGGACTCACAACTTAGACCCATGACTCAGTATCTACAGTGACACTTCACTCACTGTCTTGGTAACCTAGACTTTACAACTAAGTACATTCATCTCTATAGCTCATCTCTTACTCTAATGATTGGCACCATTGACTGGGACTCTTTGGTTTGGAATTCTGGACTATATTTCAACTTTATAGCTTTGGTATCTAATTCAGATTCTACAGTTTGGAACCTCTGACTCTGAACCAGGCACTAGATACTCTAGGGTCAGACTCTACAGCTTGCTACCATGTAGCTTGCTGCCCAAATCTCAAAATAAGGCAGGGGACTCTTGATTCAACTCAACATATTGGTACCTTTGATTCAGACTCCACAGATCGGTACTGCTGACTCATAAATTCTAGCTTGAAAACTGTAAGTAATCCATTCTTAAACCAGAATATTCCTTCAGACCATGTACATGAATCAACAGACTCTGGAATTGACTCTTTGATAGCCTCAACGGGGTTTGGGATTATGAACTTAATGCAGCTACAGCTTGGCACTCTGTTACTCTACTAGTTGACTTGGGGGGAAGGAGTTGCATCTCAGTGATTTAAAAGGCAGTTTGTGAGTTCGCCTCCCAGCACTACCAAGCTCCAATGGTTAGGTCTTAGTGACTTAGTGATACACTTGTATCCTGAATGAGCTTCTTTAGATAAAAAAAAATGCATTAGCCAAATCAGGAAATGTAAACTATGGAGGGACAAAGAAGATGTCTCACATTCAACATTGCCAATGAAAATACTAAGGGGGACAAATAACCAATTAAGTTATTAACTAGATAGGCCACAGATATTCACTTACAAAGACTGTGTTCTTTATTTCCTGCTGTAGTTCTATATAGTGCCATTGCTCTAACATGTTTTGATATTGGAAAGTTTAATTTATATTCAGTCACCTAGCTAGAAAACTGAAAAATATGGATTCTAAGCAAAGTTAATAACAGAGGTTTATGATTTCATTAGATAGCAAATAGTCCTTCAGTCTAATTGTTTTGTCATTAAGTATAAGGATAAATGACAAGTTATTTAGGACTATAACTGTAACAACTTTTGATCAAATCACTGAAAGAACCTTTAAAACCTGCCACAATTGTGTACAAAGAAATAATGGAAAATATCTAAGTCTGTAATCTTAACTCTGTCTGACTTTGCTTTTCTACACAATGACATCATTACGTCACACTATTACATGTCACCAGTGAGCTTGCAGCATGATGTAACATATTCACACAGTGAGAAATTTTAGCCAGGCAATAGTGTGAGCAAAGAGAAAATCCTGCTGTTTTTTGCAGGAATGTGTGAAATGATTTAATGTGTGCATCCAAGTCTCTCTGCATCCTAGTGGCATGATAGTTAAGTTGTTGTTTTTTTTGTTTTGTTTTTTTTGGAAATGAAAGTCTGTACACAATGTTTTTGTGTGTGTGCATGTAGATGTGTGTTTTTTCTTTTGCCTTACCTGCTCCATGCTTCAGCGGTCCTCCTCCTGTCTCCTGATCCTGTTCATCATTGTCTTCAAGCTCCTGTAATCCCAAGGTTGCGTTCCTAATTCCAAAATGCAAAAGTACCTCCACAGGTCTCCACACACCTCCGAGGTTTTGAGCGGGCATCAAGATGTGCACCTTAAGAGACACAGTCTATCCTACTATCCCCTAGTCAGTCACACCCTTCATCCTCCATCTTCATAAATCTCTTTCTCTGTCTCCTGTTAATTCCTGTGCAAGCAATAAACAATAGGTTTATACAATTGTGTTTATAATATCACCTGCTTCCCACTCTCTCTCTCTGGTTCCTTTTCAGCACAGATAGCAGACTCACTCTTTCTCTCTCACACACTAAATACAAGTCATACTCTCCGTTCCTGCTCTGTTCTCTCTCACACACTGGCTCTTTGCCTTTTCTCTCCTCCCTAATTCACCCCTCCCTGTTTTCTTCCCTCCACCTCCTCCTTCTCCCTCCCGTCCCCCTTTGTGTGTATACATTGTGAGGCAGACAGGAGAGGACAGGAAGAAGGGGGTTGGGCAGAGAGATGCCATGAGACAGCTGCTTGGCTCCATGCTTCAGCTCAAACCTCCGTTGTTACTGACAACCGCTGCCATGGAGCACAGGATTCAGGATGAAATGGCATAAAGCCATTGGTTGGCTGGATAACCATGGTGCATGTAGGGACCTGTAGTTCACAGAGCAAAGTGAGACGAAAAGATTACAGAGTGAGTGAGAGTGTTTGCATGTGTTTGGAAGTTTCAGGGTTCCCTGGGCCCCTGAAAGGAATGTGAATATTCCATAGTTAGCCGCAGATGAGCTAAAGCCCTAAAGCATCCAACTGAACATTAATTCCAACCTTCAAGTACACCAGCTTTCAATATATGGCTTATGTCAAGACAAAACTTCAGAATTCCAGATTAAATTACCACTGATTTTGTTATTGCTACTTACTTACTTATACACACTAGTACAACATACTTCCAACCTTAGAGTACAACAGGTAAACCAGAAAAATTACCACAATTTCCCACAACATTATTTTTAACGCATATTGTGTGTTTTAATGCTTAAATTCTAGGCCATAGTTTCAACAATGTAATATTTAATGCTCATTTTTAAAACCATTTCAGTCATATCACCTAGCTCAAAAGCCACACCCACTCCTGCTTTAGTAATTATTAATTTGAAATCTAAATTTAAACAAATAAAGTTAATAATGACTAAAAAAATATTAAGTGGCTGATGTTTAATAAATCCAAAATTATGCAGAAGCTTGGCAAGTTTTTTCTTAATTCAAAATAAGATACAATTCCAGATAAATTAATAAACCGGTTTATCGAGCACTTGTTGAGACACTGTTTATTTAAAAGACCAAAATGAAGCAATATCTGTTAATATTCACTGATAAAGCCAAAATTATAAATCAACAGTTTAATATACACTAATTAGAAACAATAACATTCAGCAGCTCTTTATTGATTTATCCATTAATAAATGTAAATGAATCAGCAGCTACTCTGATTCATTTACATTTATTAATGGATAAAACAATAAAGAAATATATACATAGATTATCCAGCAGTTGATGTTCACTAATAAACCTAAAATGAAACTAATATATAGTCATGATCTAATCTATTTAAAATGATCCAGAAGCAGCTGTTGATGTAAAAAAAAAAAAAAATCTGCAAGGCATAAATAATAACTTTCCTCACTTTCCATGCTTGCTAAAATAAGCTACATAACTTTCTAACTATATAATTCCCATTAAGTGTCATCAAACTAAATCAGACTAACAAAGTTGATTATTTCAGAGCACCTCAATTTTTTTCTACTTGTCAGATGTTGGCTAAGGCGTTAGCTTGTTAGTTTAACACGTTACTCAGAAAATATTGACATTTTATGAGTTTTCAGGCAGAATTTTAAGACTGTCCGGCAGATGGCAGCAGAATCCAACTGGCTCATAATTAGCTAGTAATTACATATGTGATTTCTCAAAAAATTGCTCCCTCCTATGTTTTGCTTCTTTTCATGAGCCTAAGGCATGTCATTTAAATAATTAACATATAATAACAATTAATTTTTAAAACGAAATTAAAACTTCCTCAATGTGCCAGACACAGTTTTTCAGTTTTAACTCAGTACAATGGAAAGTATGTAATTGCCTTGAAGTTAACAACGGGGTTAACTATCATGGGTAAACAATGTAATAATATAGTACTATATATAATATAGTAATATTTAATGTTTAATATATAATGTTTATAGTAAAAGGTAATATATAATAATAGCTTGTACATTATAGCTCATTTTCAGATGACTGGTTAAGGAATTAACCCTAAATTAAGGCCTAAATGTGGTATTAGATGTAACATCTAAAAGTGGTTATAAATATTGCTTCTACTCTTTAACTTCAGACATTTCAAACAGTACAGGTTTAGACATGCTAATTTCTTCCTCTTAAGCAAAATAACCACTGAACACATGATAGATGCCTATTGGATGCTAGCTGCAGAAACATGCAGATTTTGAGGTATTCCTAATAAAGAGGACAATGAGTGTATAGTGATCTTTTCACTATTTTAATATTATAGCAAATATGAAAAATATGCTCTTACAGTGAAACATTATATACTGTACATATATGTAATGACGAGGAGGCATACAGCTGGGGATCCATTTGCAGCAGTAGTTTATTGAAAATAAACACAGGTCGGAGTCAAACAGGCAGGGGTCAGAACCGGCAAAACACGATATCAGACAGTGAGCAGAATCAGAGTCGGGGACAGGCAAAAGGTCGGGGCAGGTGGCAAACAATCAGAAAGTCAGGAGGAGAGAGCAGAAGTAATAAACGGAAAACAGAATACAGGAAACGCTCAAAATGACTGCAGAAATACAAGTCGAGACCTCACACAGGTATGGAGTTGAAGTGTGGTATTTATGTGAATGGGAAATGAGAAACAGGTGGTGGTGTAATCATGAGGCGAGGTGGCTGATGGGAAGTGTAGTGCGGAAACGTGCTATTACTCAGGAGACACGTCTCTAGGGCGACACTCCCGCGGTGGTTCGTTGCTCATGACAGAGCCCCCCGTGAGAGGCGGTATGAGACGGGGTTAATACTTCTGAGGACTTGGAACAGGCTCACGTACCTGGGACTGAGCTTACGGCAGGGTAGGCGGAGCCGGATGTTGCGAGTCGAGAGCCAAACCCACTGGCCGGGTTGGTACTCAGCGTGTTCCCGGCGGTGTCTGTCAGCCTGGGCTTTTTGCGTTCGGACGGCTCTCCGTAGCTGTCGGTGGGCCGCGGCCCACGTTTCTTCGCTCCATTGAAACCAGTCATTAACGGCTGGTAGGTCGGTGGACGTGTCGGACCAGGGGAACAAGGGAGGTTGGTACCCGAGGACGCACTGAAAGGGTGTCAGGCCGGTGGTGGGTTTAATGAGAGAGTTTTGTGCGTATTCAGCCCACATCAGATACCGGCTCCACTCGTTCTGACTGTGGTGACAGTATGTTCGGAGAAAACGGACGATCTCCTGGTTGAGGTGCTCCGTCTGACCGTTAGATTGGGGGTGGTACCCTGAAGTGAGACTGATGTTAATATCGAGTCGCCTGAAGAAGGCCTTCCAGACCCGTGAGGTGAACTGAGGACCTCGGTCTGAGACGATGTCTTTTGGAAGGCCATAAAAGCGGAAAACTTGGTTACATAGCATCTCCGCGGTCTCGAAGGCGCTGGGAAGTTTGGTTACGCCGCGCAGCCATGCACGCCGCGCAGCCATGAACATACTTGCGTGTGACGGCCACCAGAACTCATTCTGGACCAGGTGGGTTGTTGCGGATATGCTGGGGTGGCCGGAGGCCAGACTCGTGTGTAGTAAGGTCAGGAGCGAAGTGCGCAGGTGCTCCGGCACGTACGTTTTGCCGGCTCGGTACTCGATCGGTGGATGCGTTTGGGCATTGGAGTCGGTGATCTCGGTCATAATGTCCCACTGAATAGGTGCTATGATGCGAGTCTCGGGTAGGATCGGCTCGGTGGGGTTGTGTTGGGCCGACTCTCGGTGCATGCGTGATAGAGCGTCGGCTTTGACGTTCTTACTCCCCGGTCAGTACGTCACGGTGAACTGGAACCGGGTGAAGAACATAGCCCACCGGGTCTGGCGTGTATTCATGCATTTGGCAGAACGCAGGTACTCCAGGTTACGGTGATCCGTGAGGACAGTGAATGGGTGTTGTGTGCCTTCCAACCAATGTCGCCACTCCTTAAATGCTGCTTTCATTGCCAGAAGTTCGCGATCTCCCACGTCGTAGTTCCGTTCTGCAGGGGTCAGTTTACGGGAAAAGTAGGTGCATGGGAACATTTTGTCGATGGGTCCCTGACGCTGGGAAAGGATGGCGCCGATTCCCGTGTTGGAGGCGTCCACCTCGACAGTGAACGGCCGGTTCGGATCAGGGTGGTGGAGGATCGGGGCTGAGGTGAAGCTCTCCTTTAGCTGGTTGAATGCCAAGTGCGCCTCCGGCGACCAGGTGAGCTGAGCAGATACTTGTCGTGTCATCGAGGTGAGGGGCGCCGCGATGGTACTGAAGCCACAGATAAAGCAGCGGTAGAAATTGGCGAACCCTAGGAAGCTTTGTAGCTCTTTGATAGTCCGTGGTTTGGGCCACCGCAGCACCGCTTGCACTTTTGTGTCATCCATGGCGACCCCCTCTGCCGAGATGATGTACCCCAGGAAGGACGTTGCGGTCTGATGAAACTCGCACTTCTCTGCCTTTGCGTACAACTGGTGCTGGATGAGACGCTGCAATACTGCCCTTACGTGTTTGATGTGTTCCTCTCTGCTTTTCGAGTAGATGAGAATGTCGTCGATGTAAACGATTACCCAGCGGTTGAGCATGTCCCGGAACACATCGTTAATGAAAGATTGGAAGACCGCTGGACTGTTCGATAGGCCGAACGGCATGACCAAATATTTGTAGTGGCCTGATTGGGTCGATAAGGCGGTTTTCCACTCGTCTCCCTGTCTGATGCGGATGAGGTTATACGCACAGCGGAGGTCAAGCTTAGTGAAGTACCGCGCGCGGCGGAGTTGTTCCAGAGCTGACGGCACGAGCGGCAGAGGGTACCGAAACTTCACGGTTATGTCGTTGAGGGCTCTGTAGTCAATGCAGGGTCGGAGCCCCCCGTCTTTTTTTTTTATGAAGAAGAACCCCGATGACGCCGGGGACACGGAAGTGCGAATGAACCCCTTCTTTTGTTCTTCCTGGATATATTCGTTCATGGTCGCAGACTCCGTTTGTGAGAGGGGAAAAATTCTCCCTCTGGGTGGTGTAGCTCCTGGCAGTAGGTCGATGGTGCAGTCACAGGCGCGATGTGGAGGTAGCTCCGTGGCCTTGACTTTACTTGAAATTACCAAACTCCATTTGGGCCCGGCGGTGTGTGGCACAAGCGCTGCCCCAGCCGGTGATGCACAGATCAGGAGATGGTCGGGCTGTGGAGTCAAAGCCATGGTAGGCCGAGAATGAGGGCGTGCCGGGGGGAGTGGATGATGTGGAAGAAGAGACGCTCCTGATGCTGGTCCCCCACCTTCAGGATGAGATTTCTGGTGAGGTGTGTGATGCGTCCTTCTTTTAACGGTCATCCGTCTATCGCATCCACTGCTAAGGGAAACACAGAAGGGATCACCGGAACGTTATGAGCATGAACAAATTCCCAAGACATGAAATTACCGGCTGCACCCGAGTCAATAAGTGCAAGGACTTCCACGCTCTCCCCGTGAATCTCGAGCTGCACACTGACTTGGGCGCAGCTCGACGATCGGGGGGTGACGGAGCGTTGACTCACCAGGTTATCTCGTCGTCGCGGTGGCCGGGTTGGGCAGGTTGGCAGTCGGTGTCCCGGTTCGCCGCAGTAGAGGCAGAGGCGGAGGCGGAAGCGGCGCTCTCGTTCCTCCGGCGTGAGGTGTGTGTAGTCGACCTGCACGGGGTCGGGGTATTCGGTGCGTGCAGGGTGTGTGACGGTGCGTGGAGGGGTTCGGGCTCGCCGAGAGCGCATGAGATTGTCCATTTGGATGGAGAGATTCACGAACTCAGATAGGCGGAAAACATCTTGTTTTTGTGGATTGACACGGTATGGATGCTGCTTAATAGGTGCAGAGTCACCTACATCAATGTCGTGTGTGAGGACAGTAGTTTGGTGGGGAACATCAGAAAACAAGCTGGGGTACTTGCCTATTAATTCAACTACATTGGTACGTTGGTTCTGGGGCAAGTGAGCAAGATATGAGTCCAAGTTACTCAGCACTGCAGAATTGTTTAGACGCGTCCCGGATATTCGGTCCTTATGAACATCTAGATTATCCTGCAGGGGACAATATGTAGTGGAGAGTGTGGTAGCAGTAACTGCAGATGCAATATCAGACACAGGGGTTTCTTTTGTAGCTTCCTTTGTGACATAAGCCTTCAGCATATTCACATGACACACTCGACTTTTTCTCCTCCGATCTGGAGTAGAGATTACATAATCAGTGTCCGTAAATTTTCTTTCAACTGCATACGGGCCAGTGAATTTAGCCTGCAATGCTGTTCCTGGAACAGGAAGCAAGACTAAAACTAAATCGCCAGATTGGAAAATGCGCTTGACACATGCCTTGTCATATCGTAACTTCATCTTGGACTGTGCGGTTAACATATGAGCTTTTGCTAAATCACAAGCTTTATGGAGACGCTCACGGAAAGCACATACATAGTCCAACACATTACTAGACACTGGATTTTTCGCCAACATCTGCTCACTTAGCAGTTTCAACAGCCACTGAACAGTGTGCCCAAAAACAAGTTCAGCAGGGCTGAAACCCAATGCCTCCTGCACAGTCTCTCTAACGGCAAACATTAATAATGGCAAACCCTCAACCCAGTCTCTACCAGTGCTTAGGCAATATGCACGTAGCATGGACTTCAGGGTTTGGTGAAAACGCTCCAGCGCACCCTGGGACTCTGGATGGTATGCACTGGATAATCTATGGCCAACTCCCAACTCCTTCAACACTTGAGCAAACACTTTTGAAGTGAAGTTAGTACCTCTGTCCGTTTGGATGACCTTAGGTAACCCAAACATTGAGCAGAACTTAACTACCTCCTTCACTATCGCCGGGGCTCTAAGAGTACGGAGAGGAACAGCTTCTGGAAACCTGGTAGCAGCACACATCAAAGTCAAAATATATTGGTGTCCTGATCTAGATTTCGGTAGTGGCACAACACAATCCAAAATTAAACGTTCAAACGGCTCTCCCACCACTGGAATTGGATGGAGGGGAGCAGAAGGTATGATCTGATTAGGCTTACCCACCAGTTGGCAAACATGACAACACTTGCAGAATTTGGAAACGCTAGACTTCAATCCAGGCCAAAAGTAGTATCTGGAAATTCGCTTGTAAGTTTTATTAACCCCAAGATGGCCAGAGAGAGGATGTTCATGGGCAAGCTGTAATACCTGAGAACGAAAATTAGAGGGCACAACAATTTGGTAGACGGTTAAAGCCTCATCAACATTACGTGGCTTCCAACGACGCATGAGAACATTATCTTCCCAAATAAAAGCTATCCTAGCATTTCTAGAGTCATCTAGCTGAACAGCAGCGTCAACACAGTGTGCTAATGATTGGTCAGATCTTTGAGCAGCGATTAAATTCTCTCTATCAAACTTCAGAGCTGTTGCACCCACCTCTGAGCTCACCAAATCACTAGGAGCAAACTGCGGTGTAATTGATATTTGATCCTTCCCTCATCCCGACAGGCCAGTTCAGCTTGGAGGCTTGGATTTAAACCCTTGCGGTAGAGCAGTCGCAGTGGGTGTTCCTCCCAGCCTGCTTCGGCGGTGAGAGTGCGAAACGCTAGTGCATACTCCGCCGTGGTGCGATCGCCCTGCGACACGGCCAGCAGGCGCTCCTCCGCGCTCTCCCCAGAGGCGGAGTGGTCAAAGACCGTACGGAACTGGGTGAGGAAAGCCGCGAACGAGGGGAAGGCGTTCTCTCTCCACACCGCGGTGGCCCAATCCAATGCCTTACCCGTGAGTAGGGAGCATACGAAGGCTATACGGCTGTCTTCTGTAGCGTACAGGGTTGGTTGCTGCGCAACGAACAGCGAGCACTGCATCAGAAAGCTCCGGCAACCTCCGGGTTCACCGCTAAACTTTTCCGGGAAAGCGAGACAGGGTCCGGTGGCAGCAGGAGCGGGATACGGTGCGGCCCGGGGAGCCAATGCTGGTGTTGGGGGAGTCGGTGCGGCGGCGGCTCCTTGTAGCTTTTGTTGCGCCGCGGCAAGCTCCTGTGTGAGCTGAGTGAGGCGTGTCAGCTGCTGGTGATGACCAGCGAGCTGCTGGGCCTGGCCGGTGATCTGAGTGGCGAGCTGAGCGACGGCTGCTGGATCCTCGGGTGGCGAGGTCTTCTGTAATGACGAGGAGGCATACGGCTGGGGATCCATTTGCAGCAATAGTTTATTGAAAATAAACACAGGTCGAAGTCAAACAGGCAGGGGTCAGAACCGGCAAAACACGATATCAGACAGTGAGCAGAATCAGAGTCGGGGACAGGCAAAAGGTCGGGGCAGGCAGCAAACAATCAGAAAGTCAGGAAGAGAGAGCAGAAGTAATAACCGGAAAACAGAATACAGGAAACGCTCAGAATGACTGCAGAAATCCAAGTCGAGACCTTGCACAGGTATGGAGTTGAAGCGTGGTATTTATGTGAATGGGAAATGAGAAACAGGTGGTGGTGTAATCAGGAGGCGAGGTGGCTGATGGGAAGTGTAGTGCGGAAGCCTGCTAGTACTCAGGAGACGCGTCTCTAGGGCGACGCTCCCGCGGTGGTTCGTTGCTCATGACAATATATATCTAGGAGCAGATCTGACATCCCACTGAAGATCTTTTTTTGCCCACTGTCTCTGGGATAGGTTCTTGGAATAAAGTTGTTTCTGAATTTTAGACTGGAGAAAACACACACACACACACACACACACACACACACACACACACAAACACACACATACACACACATATGAGTCACAAAAAAGAAATGTAATGCTTAATAGCAGCAAGTTACATGTTTGAAAAAACAACTGAACTTAAGTGGCACATGATTTACTTTCATAACCTGAGGTATAAAAAGTATTTTTAGATATCAGCAAGGTGCAGTAATGAGTCCAACACCACTGTCGCTGTGACAATAAATTCATGTATTGGTCTGGAAATATGCTCAAAATTTTTAAATGACATTTAAGGTATATATATATATATATGTGTGTAAAATTTCTTGAAGCCATTCATCCATTTTCTGTAGTGGACACCTTGGATATCATCAATATATCAATAAACCCAACCCACAATCACACACACCCTCACACTACAGAGAAATTTTTGAGATGTCAATCCATTGATAATATTGTACCATTAAAGTAAAAAAAAAAAATTATATCACAGGATGATATCAGAGGATATCAACATCTCAACCAGAGACAAAATTTGTATGGATATAGCTAGGAATTAGTTTAACATGAATCACAAGCAAAGCAGATGACTGCTCAGTTTATCCTTCAAACCGTGGACACACAATATTGTGTCAGGGACGTGCTTTGAATTAAGAAAAAAAATTATTATTTTATTAATTTGGCGAATCAACCTATCATGCATGTCTTTGGACTGGGGGAGGAAACCCTCGAGGCACAGGGAGAACATGCAAACTCCACACATACAAGGCGGAGGCGGGAATCGAACCCCCAACCCTGGAGGTGTGAGGCAAACGTGCTAACCACTAAGCCACCATGCCCCCCTAAATTCTGACATAAGGGAATAAAGGTTGGAAAGAAGAGGTGCAAGAACAGAGCCCTGATGGGGGAATGAGTCACTAATACCTACCACATTCCCATGTACATGCTCCACTAAACACCTCATTCACACTCATGTCTCAGTCTTATATACTGTATATCTGTAACATGCAGCAAATATAATGTTAGGATGTGTTTTCTGATATTATTAGAGTCAAATCATTTAGTTTTAATAAACTACACATAACATGGTGCGTTGTTGACGTTAATAAGACAAAAAAAAGCTGTGTAGGCAACCTCACAGTGCTTTCATCATACACAGTGCTGTTTATTGTATACAATGGAAAATAAAGGATTAATTAAGCCAGTACTATAATGTGTCCCTTTTCCTACAAGGGATTTTTTTTCCATGTCACTGTCACCTCTGGTTTGTTTTAAAATGTGTTATTTTAAGCCCCAAGAAGAACAACAATGAGGACTTAACAACTCACAAGATTTGAAAGTTTTAAACACATTAAACTCAAAATAGAAAGAATAGACATATACATAACTCTACATGTATAGATTTCTGTACAGATTAAGTGTATGAAAAATATTACAGATTACTTGGCAGGTTTAAATATGTGTGTTGTGGTAAACAGTTGTTGTAACACTATGTAAAAAAAATGTTGTGCAATACGGGAATTCAAAATCAATAGACGTGTCCATCATCTACAACGTTTCCTGACATCGGTGCCGACATTCATTGTAGATGTCATTGTCAGGAATCAGTGGGCAAAAATGACTTCCTGCATCTTTTTCTGTTTAAACATTTCACATAGTTTGGTCTCAGTTCCATTCCAGTGAATCTCTTTGAACTTTTTCTTTTAAGTTAAAGAAATATGAGAAATATTACTTAGAAATGTAACATTTGCTTTTCCTGTTTAACCCTAACCTAATAAATAGCCTAACTTAGCCTTAACCGAATAAATGTGACCCAGATTTTGAAGTGCGTTGTACCAAAGTATGCACTTTGTATAGAATTACAGCTTTCATTTCCTGATATTTGCATCTAGACTTGTTAAGAAAAACATTGAACATTGCACCTTTTGTTCGAACCCAACTGTTTTGAAAAGATCAAAACAGGTAACGGGGTAATGAGAGACAAGTGTCTCTCATTGACCAGGTGTGTTTTGTTAGATTATTTGTTTAATCAATCCTGAATATGCACTTGTGGTTTCTGCTTGGTTTCACCTGTGAATGCTAGATTTGTTGTTAAAATCAATAAACCAACATGAAGACCAGAAACCTGCTAATGGGAGAAAAGCAAGCCACTCTATTGTCTCATATGCATCTTCTTGATCTCCTTTCTGATTAAAGTTTGTTAAATTGCTATTCCAGCATTACATTATATTAAGCATTGAAACACTATGTGTTTTTGTGTGGGTGTGTTGTGTTGAATGGCGTGATGTTACATGTCTCCTCAGTATTGTTCTTTAACTTTCTTTAACAAAGAACATAAAGAAAATATTAGATTAAATATAATGTTAAATATCTCCTGATGTTTTAATATGATAAACAATGCACCTGTGCATTACCTCACAGAGCTCTTGTTTGATTCTACCTGATTAGGATTTGTCAGCAAAACAAGTAGTAAACAAATTCATGGTAAATGTTATAAAGGAGTGGAAATGATATGCATATAAAATCAGTGGTTTATATATAGTTTTTGCCCTTAAACTGCAGCTCTGCAGCTTAGTTGAACATAATGGATGAGTCAGAGGAGGTGAAAGAAGATATGAGCATGTTTTGCCAAGTCATACTGACAAAACCAGCGAAACATGCCTCATAAGTCAACACAGCTTAATAAAGGTTTCATGTGGAAAACCCCATTGTTTCTTATCGGATTAGAAAGAAATGTACTCTTAGAAAACCGGTTTGAAATTCTGTGTGCTTGGAAAATGTTTGTAAGTATTTTATGGGCTTAGAAAACTAGTACAAAAGGTGTATGTGTATGTGTTAAATCCACTGACATTAAATTTGTTGGTTTTACAGAGAACATAAAACAAGGTAATGTGATTCTGTGAATCAGTGAACTATGAGAAATGAATAGTAACCCATGCAACCTGTTTAATTTTTTTGACAATGAGTCTTCTGATTATGAAAGAAGAAGATGATGATGATGATGATGATGATGATGATGATGATACATGCCTTTTATTTTACTTGTCACTTAAACAAAATATGATGAAATTAAACAAATAAAATCATAATCATAAAATTCAAACAAACACAAAACAGGGACAAGGACTTGACAAACGGCACAACAAAGATGACAAATACAACAAGGATTCGGCTAAATACACATGACAATTAACACGTGAGGAACAGAGGCAGGGAGGAAGAGACAAGGGCGAGGCAGACATTTGGCCAAAGTCCGGGCTGGATCCTGACAGTATCCACTTTATTTCTATATATTTTATCGTTTGTGTTGTACGACTATGTTCATCTGCTCATGAAACCTAATTTAGCCAGTGGGGATTAATAAAATATCTATCTATCTATCTATCTATCTATCTATCTATCTATCTATCTATCTATCTATCTATCTATCTATCTATCTATCTATCTATCTATCTATCTATCTATCTATCTATCTAAAGCAGTCTAGTACAAAGCATAAAAGTGCTAGCTAAACAAGGGCCTGGGTAACAATGAATGTGTTAAGCTTATTATTTTAAAAAGATCTTAGTTTAACCACAAAATAAAAGTCTTTTTTCCTTTTATTTTAATTTAATTTCATTCATTGGATTTTAACTACAACTCTGCAGTAAGTTAAAGTTAAAATGAACAAACAGCCAAAGTACAATACAAATACTTACAATTTAAAAAGCTTAGCTTTGTGCTATGAATTTTTATATTAATATTTTACTTACAGTAAAATAAATAATAAATACACAATAATAAATAATAATAACTACTAGTGACAATTTTACACTACGTTGTGTAATAATACACTATGTTTTCAATTATTTATATAATTGTTACATTTTGTTTGTTGGTTATTATGGCTAGAATTCTAGTTTATTTTCTTTTTTATTTTCTTTATATTTTATATGTACTATTACATGCAGTTAACCAATAAGATAAATGTTCAGGGTGTGTTTAGTGTGTCATTACAAGAATTTATTTTCATGTTCATTAATTAATTTAATGTTCATGTTCATTTTTATTAATTTCTACAATATTGTTATTTATGGAAAAATATATACAGTAAATGCAAAAATATACATTATATAATGCATATACCAACAAAATAGCTTTCAAATCTGGATTAATTTGAATGTTTTTAATTAAAGAAATAATAATAATAATAATAATAATAATAACAATAATAATAATAATAAGAAGAAGAAGAAGAAGAAGAAGAAGAAGAAGAAGAAGAAGAAGAAGAAATAATTTAACAGCAATAATGTGGTAATATTTTACAGAAATCCATTTCTGTTGTGACTTATAAGCAGGTTTTTAGGGCAATTTCCTGTCATCAATGTAGCTGGTATTTTAATCTATCTAGCAAGTTAAGGTCTAACTGTATACATTAGATATGAAAAGTTTACAGCCTCTGTAGGAATTGCAGGTTTCTGTATGTTTAAATCAAATCCAAAATAAATCATGTCCAATATTTTGTTATAAATAATGTGATACAGGTAGCAAAAAAAAAAAAACAAGTGAAAATTAGAGAAAAAAGTTAAATATTACAATTACTGGTTACTGTACTGTACACATCCTTAAATAATCAAACATCTGACTGTGCTCAGAATGAACCAATCACATTCCGTATCATTTTCAAAAGTATTTATCATATCATACACCTGTCAGTCAGTGAAGTGAAGCGAAGCAATTAATTCTAAATAAAATCTGTTTCTTCTGAAGTTTATAAAGCACGTATGAGATCTCACTGTCAATCAAAGGATAGGTATAAAAGAGTTTCTAAAACTTTAGAACCATGAACCATGGAGACACAAGAGAAGATATTTGAGCACCACTGTAGCATTTACAAGAACAGGAAATGCCTTCAAAGTTGAATGAACAAGAAAGAACAAGAAAAAACATTTCAGGAACATTAAAAGATTTGCAGAAATCTCAAAATGTACTGGTCCTTTATGTGACAACAATCTCTTGTACTCTAGTGTGTTATATAGTTCTACTTTTTGTTTGTTGTTGTGATAGTTCCTGTTCTGACTTGTGTCTATTTCTGATTCTGAGTTTTCCCTTACATGTTGCTGTGTTTCACTCTTGGTATATATTCATATAAATTAATCACTAAATATTGTTCACTGCTTCACTGGCAGTAATGGTGCGGCTGCCCTTTTCTTTAGGAGTGGGTTTCTTTTTCCCCAAGTTTTTTTTTTGGGTAGGGAGTCAAGAAGGTCATACTGTACTTTTCTTTTTTTTCTTTCAGGTAAGAATACTGTATTTACTTAACTATTAGACGCTTTTGTTTATTATTTTGGCTATTATTATGTTTTTTTCTCCCAGTCATGTTAAGCAATATTATTTCTTTAAACATCTTAATTGAGTAATTACCTAAAATCTTTCCATGATTTCATTATACGGCAAACGGTTAGAGATGTTCACTCCATTCGGGCATTTAAAGAGAAAATGCCAACTCCATGTGGTTTTTGAAGAAAACAACCTCCTAATCAATACACAATTGTAAGACTGTATACGACTGTACAGAGGACATCATTTATAATAACACTCTCCGGTGATGAAAACAATTTATAATCATGTCAACCAAATAAGGATGAGGTTCTCTTTTGAGTCTGGTTTCTTTCTTAACAGAGTCGCCCCAGTCACCTCAGGCATGTTTATTGGGTATAAATACAAATATTTATCTAATATTTATCTTGAAATTTTGTATAATATTAATATTTGCATAATAATAATGTTCTGTAAAGCAGCTTTGAGACAGCTTTGTTAAAACTGCTATTCAAATAAAATTGCATTGAATTAAAGAAAGAAAAGAAAATACTTAGACATATAATTAAGCATAATTACAACACATCATCTGGAAATAATAACACTGAGCACAATACTGTGCCAGATTAATATATGTATGTATTTATAGGTGGGGCAGTAGTACAGTGTACAGGCGCAGACTCCCTGGATCGATCCCGTTACAGTATGCATGTTTTTGTTAATTGTCCTCCTCGTGCTTTTGCAGGCTTTTTAGTTTCCTCGCACCTCAGAAAAAACTTTCCAGTAGCTGAAATGCCATGTGCCCAAATTTCCCGTAATGGTTTCTATAGATATGAATATGTCTGTGATGATGATGATGATAATAAGGTGTTATAAGGCATCTAATATTTATTCTCAGATATAAAAATAAACTAAAATGTCACGGTATACAAAAGCAAACAAACAAGAAGAAGACATCTTGGAATGGCATGTGGGACTGTATTTATATATTATTCATATTCTCTATTTTCTACATAAGAATTTTCTACATCAACATGTAATCAATAATTGTAACGTAGACCCACACACACGACCACCAAAACCACCACCACCACACCTTTGTTCTTTCTAATATACATCATAGCTCTTCATGGTTGCCTGGCTTATAACAATGTTTGTAATGATTTTCTTGTTTTGGATTCTAAACTCCAACACATTTAACCAAGAGAATCAACCTTTCACATGCCATACATGTCCACACCCTTTTTGGATGGAATGTTAATAATTATTTTGATTTAACTTCTTCAGAGCGTCTCAACATGTATCAGTGGGGACAAAATATTCTAATATATTAAGCAAAGTGTTATAGGCTATAAGAAGGCTTCAATTCAGTGACATAGAATCACGTAATTCTGGTCACGCTGGACTTTGAGTTTCGATTTAAAGACCCCAGTGAACAAAAAAAAGCTTTCTCAGTGTCTTTTGTAAAACCTGTCAGTGCTGCCCTACCAGTCCATCTGCAGTTCAGGGAATACTTCATGATGTTGTATTATCACATGACTGAAAGGGTGTGCATGTGATTTTTGTTCTCCTTGTCTCCTTGAGCTTCCTTTAAAAAAGAAAAAAGTGCCATTAACCTAATTATTATTATTATTATTATTATTATTATTATTATTATTATTATTATTATTATTATTATTATTATTATTATTATTATTATTATTATTATTATTATTATTATTATTATTATTATTATTATATTATTATAAATCAAGTGATATGTTTTTTGCATTAGATCAGCCAAGCAAGACTTCATTATTGCTCTACAACTTGCTCTGCACAAGCAGCTGGACTTTCATGTTTTAAAAATAAAAGATTAAAATACAAAATCTTTCCTTTGTCAGTAAGTCTACAAACCAAATGTTGGTCCTTGATGGATTTTTATTCAGTATTGGTAAAAAGTTAAAAATTAGTAAATGTGTCTAAAATTCTTTTTTTTTTCTCAACTCATTTGAACAATGTTACTCTACATTTAAATTATTTGCACTTCATTTACTCACTCACTCACTCATTTTCTATCTCTTATCTGAACTACCTCGGGTCACGGGGAGCCTGTGCCTATCTCAGGCGTCATCGGGCATCAAAACAGGATACACCCTGGATGGAGTGCCAACCCATCACAGGGAACACACACACTCTTCTTCACTCATGCAATCACACACTACAGACAATTTTCCAGAGTTGCCAATCAACCTACCATGCATGTCTTTGGACCGGGGGAGGAAACCGGAGTACCCGGAGGAAACCCCCGAGGCACAGCGAGAATATGCAAACTCCGCACACACAAGGCGGAGGCAGGAATCAAACCCCCAACCCTGGAGGTGTGAGGCAAACGTGCTAACCACTAAGCCACTGTTAGTTAAATTAAATAAAAAATGGAAAGTAATTATGCAATATACAGTATGATTATAACATGACAGCAGCCAGTGCAAGCCATCATTATTGCTGTCCATTAAATGAAATTAAGTCAAATTAGTCATTGGAATAGATGAGTTTCTTTAACAGATCAGAGTGCATTAACCGCACTGTTTTATATGTAACATACATTTAAAAAAAATAAAATTCCACACATTGATTTGAAGGAATTTGTAAATGGCCCCCTTTAAATAAATAAATAAATAAATAAAATGCTCACATAAAAATTCAACAAAACAAAAGAGCTCTTTCACGTGAAAACGTGACAAAAGTCACCACTCAACATATCTGTATGTATCACATTCATACAGTAGATACTCTCTTAGAGTTAGGAGCTAGGAATGAAGAGCAGCTTGTTTTAAAAGAATCCTGGTTAGAAGTCATTTGTCTTAATGTTGCTTTAGCAAGAAACAATTAATTATGTGTTTTTCTTTTTATCAGATTATCTTCCTTTATTATCTGTGTTTGTGTTTTGTGTTTTTGTGTTATCTGTGTTTGTGTTATACTTGTATGTTGCTCCAAAGCAATTCCACTTCACTATACTGTATACAGTTGTAGAAAGAAAATGATTTATAATCTCACTCTGGTGTCACCCAGATAAGGATGAGGTTCCCTTTTGAGTCTGGTTTCTTCGCCTCTGGCTGAACTGATAAATATAAATTTAAATATAAAACTTGGTTATTTGTATTCTGATATGTATATACAACCACTTTATGTATAAATAGACTTTATCCCTCGGACCTTTATTTACAAGTTTAGGTGAGCAGTCAGGTGACAGACTGTGTGTGTGTGTGTGTGTGTGTGTGTGTGTGTGTGTGTGTGTGTGTGTGTGTGTGATGTGCGTGTGTGTGATTGTGTGTGTGTGTGTGTGTGTGTGTGTGTGTGTGTGTGTGGGTGTGTGTGTGTGTGTGTTTATGCGTGTGCGTGTTGCTCGAGATTGAAAGAGAGTTTTGACAGAAACGGAATTTGAGAGGTGTGGCTTATGAGCTAGTCAGAAAGACAGGTACAGATGGTACAAATGTACTGATGGAATGATTTACAAAGTAATTGGCTTGAGCGTATCTGTCAGTGATGGTGTTCAGAACGTTGTGTGTGCTGTTTCTATTCCTTGCCAAAGGTAAGTTCCTTACTGCTTTTGCATTAACTTCCTCCATACTCTACAGTTAACTTCTCTGAGAACTGAGACCAAAACTAACCCAGACTGTTTAAGTGCTTTTATTTTGAATCTGGGCTGAATCCTGTACTGATTTCTTCCTAATGGTGTTCTTAAACTCTGCATTAATTTGTACACATAGAATACACATGCAGGACTGTACAAACATGTCAAAACTGTGATTAAAACTGGAAGTAGAAGAAAAAGAAAAAAGTATCTATATACTGCAAAAGAATGATTATGTTAATTGATTGATTATGAGTATAAGTTAAAGGGATTACACAATGATTTCTGATATTATATATGCTGAAATTATTACTTTCATTTACCTTTTTTTGGGGTTACATTGGTGGACATTTTAACCTAGCATTATGAATGGTATGTTTATTACCGAGATGTACTATTCTTAATTTAGCAAGTTAAATATAATGCCTATACAGTATATGCCTATAGATAGGGTCAGCTTGGCCCTAAATTGTTCTGGTTTACGTTTCAGGAATAGAAAGTTTAATGGCTCCAATACATAAACATATCTGGTTACAGAAAGAGGGCTTATATTTATTGTTTATTCGTATAGCGCTTTTTACAATTGACATCGTCTCAAAGCAGCTTTACAGAAAATAAACATAGAACAAAGGTTAATATAAAGAATGATATAAGGATTCATAGAATACAAAATTCAAGATTAATATTAGATATATTTAAATGTATATGTATTTATCTCAAATGAGCAAGTCTGAGGTGACTCAGTGGCAAGGAAAAACTCCCTAGAATGGAAGGAAGGAACCAGACTCAAAGGGGAACTCATCCTCATATGGGTGACATTGAAAGCCATCTTTAAAATAAGAATTATTTACCAAGCAAGGTTTCTACCTATAATACACATGGACTACTTCAAACATCAAATATATTCTTCAAAATTACATGCATATGCTTTCATTTACTTCATAGTCTTCCTTATAATCATCCAGGAAAGATGATAAAAAACAGAACAGTAAAAACATTTAAAAACAAAAAACAACAACATTTTTTTCTATTTTCACTCAGATATAGAAGAAACTGTCAATAAAAAACAACACTTTACTCTAATAAGCATTATACAAATACTTAAAATATTGATACAGTAACAGCCAATAGATAGTGTCATTTGGAACATCCATTAAATGATAATGTACTGTAGGTGATCTTTATTATTAAGGATCATTCACATCGTCTAGACATTACAGACTCATATGTACTGTATGTACTCTCCGATCATTTTAGCCTAAAACTTTTAATCATACTTCCTCAACACCCACAACACCCAGGCTAAAGCAGTTGCTGAGGATGAATTAATTAGAGGTAAAAAAAAAAAACAACAACAACAAACAATTATGTTGCTGAGTGTGAGTGCAGTCTTTTTACATTGCTGGCATGGGTGGAGGCAGGTTACTGTATATATTAGACACAGCCACACATTTAACACACAAAGCTCAAACAAATAAATAAAAGGTAACAAACAGGGTCTTAAGGAAACAGGTTAAACTGGAAGCCTGCTTATAGGAACAATAATAGAAAGAGAAGAGGAAAAATAGAAAATATCAAAAGATTACACACTGTTTTTTTGGAAACTATATTTAGAGCAGCATGAATGTCATAAGCGTAATGTACTTCAGGGATAACAATATATTACATGTTTACTTTTTACGTCATCTGGACAAACACACGAGTTGAACACCCTGTTTGTCTTTATTACATTTTTTTTTCTTAAAGAAGATAAAGATACAGCATTCAAAAGAGTTCTGTGGCTTGTGCCTCTCAATGAACCTTAAGCCTACATAGACTTTCAAGTAAAACTGCTTTAGAAAGCTATGCTTAGCTTAGCCTAGCTGACACGTTACACTTCACAACGCATTGTTGAGGAATCTTTTTTACTTAAATGAATCGGATTCCCTGCACTATATTAGTCAAGTCTGTTGTGCGTCCATAATTAATCATTTTAAAGATTTTAATTTGCTAGGAACAAATACCAGGGATGCATCATTGCTAATTCTTCTCTGCATTTAAATAAGATAATTAGACCAAAAAAATTATAATATAAAAAAGAAAAAAAAAGATTCTTTTTCAGCTTAGGCATAATGCTTTTCAGAGCCACTAAGTCAGGGGTGGGCAACCCGTGTCTCCGACCCGTGTCTCCGGAGCCGCAAGTGGCTCTTTCATCCCTCTGCTGCGGCTCCATGTAGATTTGGAAAAGAAATATTTAATTTAAATTTATTTTAGTTAGTTATTTAAAAAAAAAATTCTAAGATTATGATGCTCTTGTAACATTAAAATAAAGGTGTTTAATTTGTCTGTCGCTCAAAATATGCGTCATAACTGCCGACTTGCAAAATCCGACACATGTTTGGTTTGCTGCAGCCGGCAAGTTAAAATTTTGATGTCATGAATACGAAGAGGACTCAATTAGACATTGAACATTTTATCTGAAAGTAACCTTCAACCCAGCGTCTTTTTTTGTTAAGGTTAGTTCAAACTGTTCAAAATATTTTTGTTTGCTTGCAGAAATAAAATTTCGTTTACTCGGTAGCACTTCATTGATTTCATAAATGCAACAAACAGTGTTTTCTATACTTTCCATAAAGGTAAAAAATGATATATGCAGTTATCTTCATTTTAGATGTCAAAAGGGTTTTGTGGCTCCCTGTGTTTTTTTTTTCTGTGGGAAACGGGTCCAAATGGCTCTTTGGGTGTTTAAGGTTGCCGACCCCTGCATTAAGTCAATCAGATTAGACCAGTACTACGCAAAACTTTGCTACCAGTACATTTTTGCCTAACTAATGATTAATGTAATTTTCCTTTGTTTTCCAGGCTGTCATTCACAGCTAAACGGTAAGTTTTTATATGAAATATTGAGAATCCTAACGTAGTATAATCGCTAACAAAAGAAATATACAGAATGAAATCAAACGTTGGTAAATGAGATTGATTTATTGGTAAAATAAAGATATTATAAGTGTATTGAAACATGCCCAGAAAAAAAACAGGGCGCAGTCATCAATGTAGCAGAAACATTGTTTTTCTGTTTTTATCAGTCTGTGGCATAGCTTCTCTGAACACCAGGATCGTAGGAGGACAGAATGCTGTTCAGGGGTCCTGGCCTTGGCAAGTCAGCTTTCAAGTGTCAGGCCGCCATTTCTGTGGTGGATCCCTTATCAGTAGCGGCTGGGTCCTTTCGGCAGCTCACTGCTTTAAAAGGTGTAATAGAGAATAAAAAAAGCACACGTGGTTTTGGCATATAGTATAATAGTGATGAGGTGATAATGACTTTAACGGTTATCTATTTTTTTCCCGTATAAGTTACACCGGAGTGACTGTGAAACTCGGGATGTATGCTCTGTCTGAAAGCAACCCAAACAGTGTGTCGAGCTCCATCTCTATGGTCTACATACATCCCAACTACAGCAGTACTACTAGTGACAATGACGTCGCCCTGTTGAAGCTGTCTTCTTCTGTAACTTTCACAACTTATGTCACTCCAGTCTGCCTGGCTGCAGCAGGGAGCACTTTATTCACTAACCTCCAGACGTGGGTCACTGGCTGGGGAAATATCAAAACTGGAGGTGAGAAATTTTATTGTTGCTGTTATCACTTTACAGAAATCTAGTGGAGTTGTAAATGTACAAAAAATGTTTAGCTTGTCCAGAACTTTTTTTGTTCAAATTTCAATTCATAATATTATCAGAGAGTCTTGGTTAGGTGATTAAGGAATGAAGAAGTTCCAATGAGGTTCATTTGTTTCCGCAGTCAGTCTACCCTCTCCTGGGACACTACAGGAAGTTCAAGTCCCAATTATTGGAAACAGGAAGTGTAACTGTTTATATGGAGTTGGAACTATCACTGACAACATGGTGTGTGCTGGGTTACTGCAAGGGGGCAAGGACTCATGCCAGGTATTATCATCAAGTTTTACTTCTTGTATTCTGACCATTTAAATTTGAAGCTTTGTTAATTAGAAGACATAAATGAATGCCTGCCTGCACTATACAGGGTGACTCCGGAGGTCCATTGGTCGTCAAACAGGGCTCTAAGTGGGTCCAGGCTGGCATTGTGAGCTTCGGTGAAGAGTGCGCTTTAGCAAACTTTCCCGGTGTGTATTCGAGAGTTTCTCGGTATCAAGGTTGGATCAACCAAGTCACCACCAATCAGCCTGGCTTTCTGACATTTACATCCAGTGGCACTGACAGTGATCTCCAGGTGACCTGCACTGGCCTGCCACCTGTTACTACGGCAGCTCCTACATTAGCACGTATGTATATCTGCATTTAGTCTAAACTGTTCCTGATGGGGTTACCAGAAGCATATTAGCATATGGCATTGTGCTAAAATAAGCATTTAATCATTTTACATATCTCTTTTCTCTTCAGCTGTGGTGTGTGGAAGTGCTAATCTCAATAATATTCCCAGCACAAACAGTCCTTTGGCATCAGCCGGTGCATGGCCATGGATGGCCAGCCTGCAGCTTAACGGTACTCATGTTTGTGGCGGAACGCTGATAGCCCAGCAGTTTGTCATGAGCTCAGCTGATTGCTTCTCTAGGTAAAAAAAATAAATAAAAGAATAACAGTTGCTGATCACTTTTATCCAGATATTAAAACACATTTGTACCTTTCTGCCAGGTCGAGCCAACCCTCTGACTGGACCGTGAAACTGGGTCGACTCAATCAGAATGGCTCCAACCCCAACGAAGTAAATGTCTCCGTGGCTAATATCACATTCAGCAATAGTAGCAGCAATAACATAGCAGTGCTCATGTTGTCTACCACACCGACCCTTTCCAACTTCATCCAGCCTATATGTGTGGACCTAGGGAACAGCAACTTTAACATTGGCACTCAGTGCTGGACAGCTGGCTGGGGCTCAGGAGGAGGAGGTATAGGTTTTTATTTTGTGTGTAAAACAAAACAGTATATCATTCCATATCAAAACAGTTAATGCCAGCATTTTATAAGCTCTTACTGATCCTTTCCACCTCTTCTTTGTTATCTGTCTTCTATAGTTCAACAAACACTTCAGCAGTTCAACACGACTATAGTGAGCTGTGGAAATACATCTTCATCAAACAGCATCTGCATCAACGCCATACAGTTAGAACAGGTCTCTGAGTCTTTTTACTTACATTTCATTTCCACAGTTAGCAAACGCACAATAAGGAAAACTGATTGACATGTGGTCTTTGTTTCTCCATTTCTCTTCATTAGACTCATACCGGAGGTCCTCTAATGTGCATGAGTGGGCAATCTTGGGTGCAGATTGCTGTTTTAACCTTCACCAACAACAACTTGAACAGCACCACTAATTCTACCACCAGCTCCAACAGCACCACTAATTCTACCACCAGCTCCAACAGCACCACTAATTCTACCACCAGCTCCAACAGCACCACTAATTCTACCACCAGCTCCAACAGCACCACTAATTCTACCACCAGCTCCAACAGCACCACTAATTCTACCACCAGCTCCAACAGCACCACTAATTCTACCACCAGCTCCAACAGCACCACTAATTCTACCACCAGCTCCAACAGCACCACTAATTCTACCACCAGCTCCAACAGCACTACTGGCTCCACAAAATCATTGTCACCACGTGCCTCAGGTATACAAACCTTCACTAAGCTATCCACTTTTTCATCTTTCTTGGAGGCTACAGTGAAATCCTTCCCTCCATCCTCAGTATCCAGCAACTTAATTTCCACAACTTCTGGCTCTAAATCTCTGCCACTTCATTCAATTACCTCAGTCCTTCTACTGTCCCTTATTGCACTCATCCAAACCTTTGGTTTGGAATAAGTGTCTCTAATAAGCTAATATACGGGAAATGGTACCATTTATAAGGAGAAAAGTACATGATATCTCTACTGATTCATCTTTCACGTTTACAATTTTTGTTGTTGTTGTTGCACTTTTTACCTGACTGGGAGGTTACCATCCAGATCTGGAATACATATAGCTAATTTTTGAGCATTTTGATTATGTAGGCTAAATTCTATTTAAAACAAAGCAGCATGTCAACCTACAAGAAAACAAAACTAGTTTTATGGTTATAATTTGTTGAATAGTAAGGAGTTGAAGACTAGATAATAAATCAAATCTAGTTCCATTCCATATACACACGAGTGTAGGCCTCTGTGTGCTCGTGTGTATATAGAAAAGAACAGATAATACTCTAAGCATGTTTAGCATTCCTACACATTGTGTAGGGCAAAATGCTAGTTTACTATTTCATATTATTTTGCTAAATTCTGTTGGACAGTTAAAGTGGTGCATTGGTTTAGATTAAAATGCCAGACAATGCTGTACAGTGTAGGAGAGAATTCTATACAATTGGGAAATTTCAGATCTTAATATCACCAAACTGCCTACAGTCTGGTTTTTAACCCTCAAATGCTCAGCTTTATCCTGCCTCAACTGTAAGTCACTTTAAAATAAGTAATCAGGTAAATGTGTCATTATATTTTTATTTAAAATTTATTTTCTGTATGTTACTGGAAACATAAAGTGATGTAAAATAAAGTACAGTAAAGATACAGTACAATATATTTAATATGTATTACAATTATCTAATGTGAACTTTATAGTGCTGAAAGTACAGGCCAGTAAATTACTGTACATTTTTATTTAATTTCATTTTTATTTTTTTTTTATTTTTTATGATCTGTCAGTGGAATAGAGCTTAAGTTGTCGGGTATAAACTGGCAGTGATTATACTTTGGGAAATATCGGTCAAAACACAAATAAATAAATCAGCGAAGTAAAAGAAAAAAACAACTAGGCAGCATAGTTAAAGTATTTAAAGTTTAGTTGATCATTTTTTTACTTTAATATGTCATACAATTAGGAGTCATTTACTCATCTAAATTAGTAAAGATTGATTGTGGAGCTGTGTGAGAAAAGAAAAGAAAAGATAGCTTCAGCTTCAGAGTTGATGAATAGTAGAGAGTTGAAGATTAAAAACTTCAGAAACTTTATCTCTAATAGGAAAAGAGACAGAAATAGTACCAAAAGTTCCCTAATGTGATATATTAATAGTGCAAAAT
This sequence comes from Tachysurus fulvidraco, assembly GCF_022655615.1. Classification (NCBI taxonomy): domain Eukaryota; kingdom Metazoa; phylum Chordata; class Actinopteri; order Siluriformes; family Bagridae; genus Tachysurus; species Tachysurus fulvidraco. Next base: position 18,289,614 of record NC_062532.1, on the reverse strand, counting down.
CAATAGCAGGCTGCGTTAGAAGATTTTAAGTTAGGGTTGTTGTTGTTTTGTTTTTCCGAGCTTTGCTCATATTCTGCAAGCATTATTGTTTCATTTATTATTTTTTAAAAGTTGAGTACATGTTGAATGTAACTATGAAACTATAACTATTCTGCTACTATAGGTTTAATAGTTTTTCTCTTACTTTGGAAAGTTTCCTATAATATGTGGTACATAAAAAAAAGGTTTGTTGGGTTGTGTGTCATATTATAGGTTTCCTTTAAAGTTTTATTTATTTTTTACATAAAGAAAAATCAGTGCACAGAAAGGATTTGTGTATTGTAATGTAAAGAAATTGAGCATAAGGTTAAATAAAAAAAATGACCTTCATGCACACATTATTAATCACTGTTTATTTACATGTCTTATGAGTCATTATTTCATGCCACCACTTGTCAGTCCTTCATATGTGCGATTCTTTCTCGTTTCTTCAGCTGAGTCAGGATTGGTCAAGATGAATCACACTTGTGGTTTTATAAACAGACTCTTAATCATAATCTTAACAATGGAATAATTGTGCTGTTTTATAAAGCACTTTGTGTCAACATCACACAGGCTTTATTATAATACAATACATGCAATGATGAGAAACTAGCTTTTTTCTGTTAGGGTTCGCCATTGCGAATCATCAGTTTCCACCTAACTCTATCCTCGGCATCCTCTACTCTCACACCAATTACCTTCATGCATGGTCGTAAATTTCATTTAACAGTAGGTGGGGACAATAAATATAAAATTTCTCATGAGCAATTTTTGAAGGGGGAACACAAATAATAGTCTAATTGTACTTATAAAGATTATTATTGTAGCATGGACACGCGTCATTATGGGCATTTTCAAAGTTTTTATTCAAAGAAAGTAAAACTATAAAAAATAATCACAACAATAAAAACAAGGAATTAAAAAAGGTTTGAAATTTTATTTAAAATTAATTAAGACACTTATGAACCATAGAAATTGATTATACAAAAAAAATACAGTGTGGTCAGTTCGGACGTAGCACAGTGCTCATTTAGTAAATATGCTAAACAGCTAAACAATATGCTAATTGTGGCCATTAGTGTTAAGTTAACATTATGCCAAGTCGTCCCAAATAAAACAATGAATGGGAAACGGCTTTGGCGTGTTAGTTACAGTGCACTATGCAACAAGCAAGTAAACAAGCTAACGTTAACCAGATAAGTCATATCTTAATCGCTAATACAGCAGATTCATGGAAAATTACATCCGTAATCAGCATTTTTGCCACAACTAAATTATGAATGAGTCTGCATCAACTACATTAAAGAGAATCGCCTTATTTAAAGTGAATAAAATCCCCTACTTAATGGAGTTGAACATTAACTGAGCTGCAGCCACACACCTGACTTGTGTGTGCAGAGTAGGTGAGATGACCTGGGAAAACAGGCAGTGGGTCAAACCATTGTGAGGAAGGGGAGGGGGAACTCAACTGTTTCTAAATGCCTTTTTGCGTTTGGTTTTTTTCTACTTACACAATTATTTAGGTATACATACATATATATATTTTTCACAATAGAGAGTGCGATATTTTTTAAATATTTTTTTTTGGGGGGGGGGCAATCCTCGGATGGGGGGGACATGTTCCCCCGTCCCCCCCGGGATTTACGCCCATGCCTTCATGTCCTTTTTAACACATCCATATATCTCCTCTATAGCCTTACTCTTAACCTCTTAACTGGAGCTCCATCTCCAACATCCTTCTAACAATATAACCATCTCCCTATTCTGTACATATACAAACCATCTCAATCTAGCCTCTCTGACCTTGTCCTCAAAATAGCCAACCTGAGCTGTCCCTCTGATATGCTCGTTCCTAATCCTGTCCATCCTCATTTCTCCTAAAGAGAACCTCAACATCCTCATCTCTGCTACATCCATCTCTTCCTCGTCTTTTCCTCACTGCTACAGTCTCTAACCCATACAAAAGAGCTGGTCTCACAACTGTCCTGTACACCTTTCCTTTGATTCTTGCTGACATTCTGCTGTCACACGACACCCCTGACACTTTTCTCCTCTCACTCCAACCCGCCTGCACTCACCTCATCACCTCTTTTCCTCACTCCCTATCACACTAGATGGTTGGCCACAAATACTTAAACTCCTGCACCTTCTTGACCTCTGGCCCTTGTAACCTCACTGTACTACTTCCCTCCCTCTTGTTCATACACATGTGTTCTCTCTTACTACAGTGGAATGAAAGTCAGCTGAGCACTCCTGACAGAAAGTCAGCTATGCCACTCCTGACATCGTCATACAGTACCATAGCTCCTCTCTCGTCGCCCTGTCATATGCGTTCTCTAAATCCACAAAGATGCACTGCAGCTCCTTTTGACCATACTGTATCTGTAGTTCTCCATTAACATTGTCAGAGCAAAAATTGCATCAGTAGTGCTCTTTCTGAGAATGAAGCCATACTGCTGCTCACAAATGTCCCCTTCATTTCTTAGCCTAGTGTCCACTGCTCTTTCCCATAGCTTCATTGTGTGGCTCAACAACTTTATGCCTCATCAGTTGCTACAAAGATGCATTCCTATCTAGAAACAAACTCCACTGCTGTCACTCTTAGACACTTTCATACCTCCACAGGTATGTCACCTGGCCAGCAGTCTTTCCATTCTTGATTCTCCTCAGAGCCTTCCTCACCTCATACTTTCTAATCTTTGATATTTCTTGCTCTACAATATACACCCCCTTCTTTCCCTCTCATTTTCCTCATTCATCAGCTCCTCAAAATACTCCTTCCATCTTATCTGCACACTCTCCTTACCTGTCAGCACATTTAAATCTTTATCTTTAATCACCCCTATTTGTTGTACATCCTTCCCCTCTCTATCTCTCTTTCTTGCTAATCTGTACAAGTCCTTCTTGCCTCACATCATGTCTAACCTGGCATTACACTCATTGTATGCTTTCTGTCTGGTTCAATCACTACTCTCTCCAATCTGAGAATACTCTCCATCACCTGATCTAACTCACTCCAGAATCTCTCCTTCTCTTCTAACTCACAGCCTAACTGTGGAGCCTAACTACTGACCACATTCAATAGCATCCCTTCAATTTCTAACTTCAAACTGAATGCCTTTTCTGGCATTCTTTCCACCTCTAAAACATTCCTCACAAACTCATCCTTCAGGATCACTTCTACCCCATTTCTCTTCCTATCCACACCATAATAAAACAGTTTGTACCCCCTCCAATAATACATACTTTGCTCCCCTTCCACCTGGCCTCCTGCACAAACAGTTTACCTACCTTCCTTCTCTCTATCATGCCTACCAGCTCTCTACCTTTCCCTGTCATTATACCAACGTTAAGAATCCCTATTCTCAGGCCTATACTCCTGCTTATCCTCCTCTCTCTCTGCCTATGAACCCTTCTACCTCTTCTCCTTCCTCCTCTCCAACCTGTAGGTCGATAGTGCCGGAGCCTATAGTTGTTAACCAGGGCCTCGACAAATCCGGTATGGAATTCACACTGAAGACTCGCATGTTTAATTTTGTTTTTCACCAGATGCCCTTCCTGACGCAACCCTCTCTAGGCTGGGACCAGCAAAGAAATCACTGGCTTGCAACCCCTGTGGCTAGATTTACAAATAATATGGATACAAACCTGTAAATTCAGGCCATATTTAACATGTTTTGTTAGATATTTTTCAGTATGCTTACAAATTGCATATTAAACCTATTGGTAAATATAATTAGATATTTCCATAAATAATTGAATTAACTTTATACATTTTTTGAAAGCTTTTATAACCAGCAATTCAATTTCACAATGCAGCTTTACAGAAATATATTTACAGAAATAAGAGAAAAGAACATTTACAAGGAACCAGACTCAAACTTACACTCCTCATCCTCATAACTACTTCAGTTTCACTGTATTTGCTGAACAGTTTTTAGTAGTTACTAGGTTATGGTTTAAGATTTTTGTGTCCTGATTGGTTTGGATTCATATCTGGTTGTTGGTTGTTAGTGTGTTCTGCTGTGTTCAAACTTATTGATTAGGATACATGTCTCCCTGAGATAGACTGCTGTCCCATCCTGCTGGCCGATGTTCCCAGGATATTTTCTAAATCCCCAGAGAAACCGACCCCGATAAAACATTTACAGCAGATAAAGCTGAATGAAAAAAAATATTAATTAATTGAGGTTAATCAGAAATAGGAACCAACTCAATTCAATTCAATTCGATTCAAGTTTATTTGTATAGCGCTTTTTACAATGGGCTTCGTCTCAAAGCAGCTTTACAGAACATAAACATAGAACAGAAGTTAAAACATAAGGAGAAAAAATAATTAATATAGTAAAAAATTAAGATATATATAGTGCACAGTGTGTATGTATGTATGTATGTATGTATGTATGTATGTTTGTATGTATGTATGTATGTATGTATTTATTTAATTATCCCCAATGAGCAAGTCTGAGGTGACTCAGGCAGCAGTGGCAAGGAAAAACTCCATTAAATTGGTAAGGAACAAACCTTGAGAGGAACCGGACTCAAAGGGGAACCCATCCTCATATGGGTGGAACTGGGGGTGAGATTACAAATATACAGTCAAACAAGTGTTGAATTGGTGTAAAGATCACATGGAGTTCAGATCTCCTCTTGGTATCATTGAGTCCAACTGGAGCTGGTAGATCTGTAGATGTCTCAGGATTTTCATAGAGTCAGCCTCATCTCAGTGGAGGTCCAAAATCTTCATTGCATGGAAGAAGATCGGAGCTGGTACAATGTCTGGATGCCTCGGGATGGGTAGAAAGAGAGAAGCAGTGTAGGGGGATCAACATATCTGCTGTTCATAAAAAAGGTGCAAATCTAAAGTATTGGTGCATAATTTTATGTGATATATTATGTGTGTGTACGCCTGACTAAAGAGATGAGTTTTTAATCTGCTTTTGAACTGGGAAAGTGTGTCTGAGCCCCGAACACTATCAGGAAGACTATTTCAAAGTTTGGGAGCTAAATAAGAAAACGCTCTACCACCTTTAGTAGACTTAGATATTCTGGAACTACCAGAAGTCCTGAGTTTTGTGATCTCAGAGAGCATGAAGGATTGTAACGTGTTAGAAGACTAGTTAGATACATGGGAGCTAAACCATTAAGAGCCTTGTACGTAAGTAGCAGCAGTTTGTAATCAATTCTAAACTTGACAGGTAGCCAGTTTAGAGATGATAAAATTGGGGTTATATGGTCATACTTTCTTGTCCTAGTGAGAACTCTGGCAGCGGCATTTTGGACTAACTGTAGCCTATTTAAGCATTTCAATGTTCATGCTGTATACAGTATCATTATATACAGGACAAATTACAAATGTGACTTGACCTGAAATTAACCATAAAATAACTATGAAAAAAAAAATTAGATGATTTAATTTACAATAAGTGCTTTGGGTGTAAGCGATCTAATGTTCAGAAGCCCAAACTTTAGGAACTGTTTTTGTTTGTTTCTATGGCATTTTTCTGGTCTAATTACAGTAAGATTATTTCGAGAACTTCTCACATATTTACTTTTTGATCTCACTGCTCGGGGAACAGACAGTTTCTATAGGGTGAACTATGTGTGCAATTGCGTCAATGTGTTGAGGTGAAGGATGACTCATTTGTGTTGTGAAGCTAATTAAACCATCATCAACAAAAGTCTAATTTAAACAATGAAAGTTTAAGCAATTAAGTACAAGCAATTAACTGACAGGTTGAGCAAAGGTATTAAATATATCTTTCAACATAGAATAATAGAGAAGGTTTTTTTCCCTAGTTATTTTATGGTTAATTTCAGGTCAAGTCACATTTGTAATTTGTCCTGTATATAATGATACTGTATACAGCATGAACATTGAAATGCTTACAGAATATACAATTATATATTCATTATTTAGTTCATTGATTCATCTTTAATAAATGCTTTAAGTGTCAGGATTGCAGAGCATATTCTGGGAAGGTGCCACACAAGAGCTGAAACAAATGATCAAAATAGAAAAATTAGTACAATAAGAATAAGAATATGAACAAAAGACAAAGAACAAAACACATAATTAGCCAAAGGGAGAGTGAACATTGTTGTATTGCACTGTGCTGAAGTGGGGAAACTAAACTGACCACATGGCGATATGTCAAATATTATGTGACTCAGTGACCCTGTGAATAATCTGTAATTTTTATTGAAAGAGTTTTAAAGAATTTATGTGATTTTATCAGTTTTTTCAAAGCTTTCCCTATAGCAGTGAGAAGCTCCACCATGGCGCAGTACAGCAGGTGTCAGTGTTGCACCATCAAGCTGATTTTTCGGTCAGTATTAAAACAAGGAAGAAGAAAAGAAACCTATAGTTACCTGGTTGCCAGGACAACGTTGTTACGTTTAGCTAAAATTGTGTTTATGGAACGCTAAATTTGTTTATTGTATAGTTTTATCCACGATTTACAACGCCGAGATGATGTACTTAAAGCGATGAATATAAAGACGGAGGAATACACGAGTACATGTGATAATGACGGTGTGTATGAACAATAGCATCGTTAGCAACGTTAGCTCTTGTATCTTTCTGAATGTTCATTTATTTTTGACCGTATAACTAAATAAAGTGTGATAGCTCTCTTACTAGGAACCTGAATATGAAGGAAGTTTTCCTTTCAGTCGTTTAGCTAGTAAAGCTAAGATAAATAGCGTTTATGCTAGCAGACAAATTTAATGTGTTTATCGTTAACGCTAAAGAAAATCTAGACCTTGCCTTGTTTTAAGTTAAAGGAAAAATAACATTAGATAACATGCTGTAAAATAATTATTAATGCTGGATAATAATGATCCTATAATATACATGCTGTATAATAATTATCAATGATAGAAATCAGCAATTAGGTTGATTATTTTACTGTAAAATCTGACAACCTAAAGAGAATTTATTTTAGAGACAAAAATGTTCTTCTTGGACATTTCTTTTATACAAAATAAAATAATTTTAGTTTTATATTTTTTAGAATATAAAATATATATTAGTTACATGCATGCATATATATATATACATACATACATACATACACACACACACACACACACACACACACACACACAATGTCTTGACGTCTTGACCTTAACGTCTTGACCTTAAGCTGCCATTAGTCAGAGCTTATTTTAGAAAATGAATCAACACGTTCTGACCAGTCAAAATCGAGAATTTAACGGAGTTACTGTGTAAAGCATCATTAATATGGAAATTGTTTATTCCTTAGGCTGTCCCCTTGTGGGCTCTCTCCCTTCCACTCCCTGCCATAATCCTGGTCTCCGTTGGACTCTATATGCTGTTTCTTGCCGGTGTCTTATGGTGCCATCACTGTCTCAAGGTTTGGCAGGACTGAGACATTGTGCTTTTCATCAATTGGCTATGTGGCTTTTTTTTTTTTTTTTTTTAAAGGTTCTTTATTTGTCATACATTTTAAATATACGTGATTTAGTGAAATATTTTCCAACAAAACAAAAACAAACTTATCAGTACCTCCTAAACTTCTAGGATTTTACGATTCTGCAATCACATACATACAAACACAAAACCAGGCAAACTCTGATAACAGACAATAACACAAAAAAGCACAAAAACGGCAAGGTACATTGCAGATTATTCTTTTGTATCAAGTATTCAAGTAAAATCAAATATTTTTTGCTGCAACAATCACAGAAAAATACACACACATACTGTAATGGTGTCTCTTATATACACATAAATGTGTAAATAAATGGAATGTGAATTAAATAGTTTCTATACAGAAGCTACACCAACTGCATGAAACTTTGATTGATAATGACTAATCTTCTTTCATAGACCCAGTGCGATCCTCAGTGTACAGACTGTTGCCCAAGCATGTCTCCTTTTGAGTACTGTCACATGTGTGCTCAGTCATGTGACTGCCGTCCGCCATCTCTCCACATGTGCCTTGACCAATCCTGTCCTTCTTCTAATGTAAGAACTACCACTTTTTTGAGACAGTGGATTGTGAACAGTCAAAACAATCTGCACTTCATATTGCATTGTAACCCAGTAAAATATTTTTAATGTCACATATCAGATAATTCACATTTACTCTTACACTGGGGGAAAATACTTCATAAAAACAATCTGATATGATGTAATGCTTGGTGGTGTTCATTACTGCCCTATCAAAGAGGCGACAAGCGAATAGCTAACGTGATTGAAGGTAACGTGAGGTATTAGCAGAGAGAAGAGAGTGTAGTTCATACGGGCAGTTCAGTTCAGCAAGCACTGTTCGCAAGTAAGACTTTACTTGCAATTCAAAGCTCAGTGTTTAAAGTGCTGGACTACTGAACAGAAGTTCAAATCCCAGTACCACCAATTTTCCATTGCTGGGCTCCTGAGCAAGGCCCTCAACTGAGATAAATGTAAGTTGCTCTATATAAAGGCATCTACTAAATAATTCTAAATGTACTCAGTCTGAAAAGGTTTTATCGTCTGCAGCCTCATTATAACTCTCAAAGGTGATGACTAACATTTTACATTTAGATTTTATTATTATCATTACGCTCTGTTTTAATGTCCTGACTTAAAGGCGTGTGCATGATCCAAAATTAATTTCTGTTGTTGTATGGTGCTCTGTTTATAATCTGATCTTGTGTGTTACAGTGTGCCATGTGGGACTGCACCTGCAACCCTCAGCCACCTCAGTGTGACTCCATCAACTGCATATGCTGTGAGATCAAGTTCAAATAGAGACAGATTTGTAACACCATGTGAGTCCAGAACGTCCAAAAGGTTTCCATATGAGGGTTTAGAGCTGCGAATGTGCTCACGTGTTCAGAAATGCATTTAATTTTTTAAGTTTCTCCATATTGATTTCACATTTAGTTAAACACATTTCTTGAATGCCTTTATGTTTTATGTTTACTGTTTACTTTCGCTGCTAACGTGCAAGTACATGCTTTTGGAAGATCATAAACCTAGCAAAGCCATTTTTCAATGTTTACTAATAGCTAATAAATGTGATCTGTTACTAAATTTTCAACTGTTTATACCAGCATTAAAAACTGGCATCATGGTCTTTCTTTTCTGTAATCTGGTCTCTTAAAAATTTGTCCATGTGATAATTTGTCCAGAAATAATGAGCACATATTGTGTTTACTATAATCATAATGCACATACTGTGTACTGTGCAATATGTAATCGGTTTTCTAGAACTGTTTTTATAGATACTTAGTTTATTTTTGTATTTGTGTAGAAACATGCTCTATAGACTTCAAATAAGAAAATAAATACTTTCATTTGTGGAAATGTGTAGATTTGTGTTCTTTCTTACTGTGGCATTTCAGTTAGAGATTGATTTATATTTACAGCATTTAGCAGATGCCCTTATCCAGAGCAACTTACATTTTATCTCATTTTTATACAACTGAGCAATTGAGGGTTAAGGGCCTTGCTCAGGGGCCCAGCAGTGGCAGCTTGGTGGACGTAGGAATCGTACTCACAACCTTCCGATTGGTAGTCCAACATCTTAACCACTAGGTTACCACATCCCCCACCACATTGATGGCATCAATGTACACGGACTGTATAATGTGGAACACTTTGCCTCTTATTCTGCATTAATAGGGAAGTATTTTCGTGTTGCACTTATTTTTCTACCTATAGTCACGCCTCCTGCGCAATGATTGGTTAACGGTTTATAAAGTCCAGTCTGATTGGTGCAGTTTTGTATGAGTACGAGGTTTTACCCAATCAAAGTACAGGAGGCGGGCATTGTCAAAAAATCGGTGTTGTCAAAACATGAAACGTTGATATGGCTGAAAAACTGAAACTTTTTTTTATGGAACTGAAAGAAAGAGATTTGTTTTCGTTGTGGGTTTGCTGACAACTCAAAACTGCGTTTTATCTCATTTAAACCCATCTGCGAAGTTACAGATTGTGTGATTTTGTCTTCACCATGGATCAGAGAGACAGTGTTAATGCTGATCCTGATGTATTGACTGGATCACAAGGTACGTAGCTAAACAAATTTTGTGCAAACTTCACTTAGTTTGTCTTATTATTTATTATGCGTTTTGTCTTTAGGTCGCTGTCAGCGATTGAGGAATCAAAGCGGGTTTTGGTGAGTCCTATTTAGCCAGTAAACAATATACTACTACACTATACTATATTAGATATGGTATGTTTATATATTAGTTATAGTTCAATTCAATGCAATAGTTCACTACATACTATCTTAAATATCCACAAAATATACTACTGCCTATATATTAAACTACTGAACCTAATGTTAATACACTACAGACCTATTAAATATACTACAGATCCGAATAGTATGTCATATGACCATATGCTACTAGACTACAGACCAATATAATATAATTCAGATATAAATAATGTACCACAGACCCATATAACACACTACAGATTCAGATAATAATCGACTGCAGACGTCCATAGGGTCTGAACTCTGTAGGATTTAATTGCCAGATATTCTGTAGGACAGTTTCAGTCATAGCTGAGAAAAATTATCAGACTCAGATCAGAAAGAGCTTTATTGACAGCCATGTTTTCACATGCAAGGAATTTGTTATAGTGACAGAAACTCCACAGTATAGCAGAATGACATATACAATATAGACAAATTGTATGTACAAATGTACAAGTGTGAAATGAGCAATTGAAATGTACAATATAGGCAATTTGTATGTATAAGTGTGAAATGTTCAATTGAAATATACGTAGTATATGTTTTAAGTAAATAGTGTGTGAGAATAGAGTATGTTCCGTGTATGTTAAGTGTTCATAAGATGGATTGCCTGACTGACGAAACTGTTCCTTTGTCTGGTCGTTCTGGTGCTCAAGGCTCTGTAGCAACATAATACACAATGATGAGCGCTATGTTGTTTCGGACACAATCGTTGACTTGTCTGACACACGTGTCTGTCATCATCAGAGACGGGTGTCCTCGGTTTACATGATTGATTACACCTGTATCTGAAACCATATCTGCAACAAACATTTAATGGTTGATAAAATATTCAGCATTTCTGGGCGCTGTGCAAATGTGGTATCTTGTAGTTTTCTTTCCTGTATCTTACTTTTTACTTTTGGCCCTTAACCGCTTCTCTTTTCCGAGGTAATCAGTGCACTGTTTATGCCACAGTCATGATTGTAGCATATTACCAATATGACATCATTATGAAAATTTAATACCTGGAATACGTTAACCCTCTTGATTGTTACTACACTTCATGAAATAATTCAAGGGTTAATACATATGTAATGCAATGTATAATTAATATTATAGTGTACTTTTCATAGTTAGACAGAAGCTTGGAGGTTCACTGTCCCTTTTTTTAATGATTATTAATCTAGGTTGCTTGGTCTGTGCAATAACTTTGGCTATGTGGTGATGCTGAGTGCTGCTCATGACATCTTAAAACAACAGGAGTCTCAGAATGTGACGGTGCCTGTAAGTGTTGATTTCTTTATTCATTTATTTTTATGTTTCTTGTCTATACTGTACATTACGCGAGCTGTCATGATTTTTAATGTGTTAATTGAGTGGTTAATCTGATTCGTAAGACTACATTTGAAAGTATTTCCAGCTGAAGAAAATTATATAATTTGTCCCTCTATGTATTTTATATTCTTCAAGACTCCAGGACTCTTACATTCACACAGTGGAAACAACAGCAGCAGCAACCGCTATGACTGCAACCCTGTGTCCACTGCAGTAAGTCTTTAACACTCATATTCCTTCACTTTCAATTCTCTCAAACTGTCAAGTCAAGTTTTATTGTCATTTCAACCATATATAGCTGTTGCAGTACACAGTGAAATGAGACAACATTTCTCCAGGATCATGGTGCTACATAAAACATAAGACAGGGCTAAGGACTTGTAAGTAGTCTTAGCCACATAAAGTGCAACTGTGTAACCTGGTGCAAATAGTGCTGGACAAGACAAACAAGACAGGCAAGACAGTGCAGGACAAAAGACAGTGTAGACAAAAAGTTACAAGGCAATAATAAAAAAAAAACAATACACAATATTTTGTGCAGTAACATTAGAATGAACACAGTTTCTTAGCAGCAGGTCCTTGAGATAATATATAGAATTGTGCAAAAAACAGCAAATGACTGAAATATTGTATAGTATGTGCAAAATGGCTGAGATATTGTACAATATGTGCAAAAACGGCTGAAATGTTGGAACTGGTAGGAAACTTTAAGCAAACTATTTTATGTAAGATAAATGTGACTTTGGTTTATGGTTTGGCTACTTGTCTCTGACTGGTACGAAAGGAAACAGTTTATTTTTTGGCACCAGTTCTCTACAACATTTCACCTCTATTGTGTTATTGTTTTATAGCTTCATATTATAATGAATTAATATGAATTTCTTTATGTTTTCAGGCAGTCCTTCTGGCTGACATCTTACCCACTCTACTGATCAAACTGACAGCACCATTTATCATACACAAAATGCCTTATGGGTAATTCCCCCCTCTTGCTGGCCATTGGTATGCATTGGCTTTTGTTTCTGGCTTTTGTTTGCTTGATAACCTTTTATTAAATTGTAATTGACCTTTTGGGCACCAAGGAACTCTACTGCATTAAGAATTTAGTGATCAATTGATTAATTAATGTTTCTAGTATAAAGGAGCAGTTTACTACAAATGAATGCAAGACAGAAGCCATTGCATGCTATCACAAGGTTTGCATGGTATCAGCTTCACATTATTGCTGTGTCTTGATGTCCATGTACTTTGATTGACAGTTTCCGTATTCTGGTGTGTGTCGCCACGGCAATGATTAGCTTCTTGGTGGTGTCATTTTCTTCAACTGTGTGGATGAGCATATTAGGTAATGTGTGTGTTTATATATGTGAGTGTGTGTTTCTCTTATTTCGTCACGGTGCTGAGCGTTGTGTTACTGGTTTTGTCTGTAGGTGTGATCTTTGCCAGTGTGAGTTCAGGACTAGGCGAGCTCTCCTTCCTCTCCCTCACAGTGTATTTCAGCAGGTAAGACTTGTTTAACATGGGTAACAAGTTAAGAAGCTTTTATTATAATTTTTAACCATATACTGTACAGATGGTAGAGTACACAGTAAAAATGAAATGATGTTCCTCCAGGACCATGCTCTGCTATATATATATATAAGTGAATAACAATAAATAAAAAATTTCAAATAACTTAATAAAATAAAAAACTGTAGGATTTTGCTGTATATGTGTGTATATGTATGGAAATAGTTCCCCTAGGTCACTGTAAACTCTGGGTGAACCTAATCCTACATAATTTCTGACTTAACATTCTTATTTGCATTTTTTTGTGTGTGCCATGCTTTAAATAAAGGTATGTCTCTCACCTTTGCATCAGTGTGAAAAACAGGCTTGACATTTGGCTATCACTGTAACTGAGCCTTGCATTATAGCATGATTAAGTCATTTTAAAATCAATTCTGAATCATGAAGGAGTCATTTTTTGAATCCTTTCTTCATGCTTTAATAGAACCACTTCAAACTCATCTAATTCAGCTTCCTGTGTCAGCTATGCAGCATTAGTGTTAATGGCACAAGAATTTTAAAGTTTTTAAATTGTTATGATGAATGTTAAATTTTTTTAAATTGTTATGATAAAGTTTTAAATTGTTATGATGAATTAGGAGTTGTTTTATCAAGACTGTTGACAGATATTCCTTACGAATATGAAAGGTGAATGAAGGAAAGCTTTTGTTACACCTGGATATTTAGTCTAGATGCTTGTGGTGTAGATTGGAGGTGGATGAAATCGATATTCAGATTCGGATATTCGATTCATTGAACAGACTGTTCAAAAGAGTCGAATCACTCAATTGAATCCTAAATTTCAAAGTTTTTTACAGTGGTGCTGATGAAATGTGTATATTTAACTGATCAGCAGTGAAACAACCCTGAGTTATTTCCTTATTTCTGCGCATTTCCTGTTTGTATGTGTTCATATTAATTCCTAAATGGTTAGCTTGTGTATTGTGCATTTATGTGTTTTAAATATTCTTCTGTCTGTCTCTCTGTCAGTAATGTGCTGAGTGGATGGGGATCAGGTACAGGAGGAGCAGGAGTTGCCGGGGCTGTTCTTTATTCTGCTTTCACACAGGCTGGGCTTTCACCTCGGGTTACTCTGCTCATAATGCTGATCATCCCTGCCGTTATGATGATCAGGTCAGAGCTGCTCTTTCAACATTTTGAAGGCTGATTTAGCATCCCCACCAGAGTATTAATGTACATTAAGCATCAGTTATCAGGTTCCTGCTTCTTCACATTCTTCATCTTTTCCTTCTTTTCAGTTACTTTTTCCTGCTAGACTTCTCTCCTTCATTTACACACTGGAGGTCCGGGTCTGGTTTGTCCTCTGAGGGAGATTTTCACGAACGGAGACCCTTAATAGTGGATGATAACGACGAAGACTGTGTTCAAGATGAGAAAGGGAGGAGAGGTGGGATGTACTACATTTGTTTGCTGGAATAACGTTTGTGTGTCTAAGTGTGTTGTTTGTGTAATGTGACTTCAAATCATTTAGATAACAGGAATGCTTTCTACCTCCTGACAGAGGACCAACACTCCAGACCCCTGACCTTCTCAGACAAACTACACATCCTAAAAGTGAGCCGCTTGTGTGTATATCCGCAAATATGTGTGTATGCATGTGTCTGCATGTGTGTGTGGATGCACATGAGCTGCATATGTGTGTGTTTGCATGCACACCTACTTTTTATGTTTGCCTGTGTCTACATTAGCATTAGTAATCATTTATATTTGTATGTAATGTGATTACGTTCAATCTATCGAATTACTTCTCAGATGTTTGGTGCCAGATATTTCTGTGTATCTCCAGAATCTCATCAAAAATGAAAACCAAAATCTCTTTTTAGTTCAGAAGAGTGGTAATACCTACATATTATAATTTTTTTTTTGTGTGTGTGTGTGTTTGTATATGTATGTGTGTGTGTGTGTGTGTGTGTGTGTGTGTTTTTTTACCATTTCAGGGTCTGCTAAAATTCACTGTTCCTCTATGCGTGGTCTACTTTGCAGAATACTTCATTAACCAGGGACTAGTAAGTGTAACACACGAGGGTTAGAAATTCAAATGTATTTCCCTTTTAGTCCCATTAGAAGCCTTGATATTAAGAGATAAATATTAGTTTCTCCTTTCTTTGTTCTCTCTTTCACTCTGCAGTTGGAGTTGCTCTACTTCCCTGATTCCAGTTTGTCTCATGCAGAGCAATATCGTTGGTAGGATTCAGTCCAAATGTTTGAATGAAACAGACATGCAAAAAAACAAACCCCAATTTTTTTTTATCTATTAATTCTTTTTGTATGACTGATCAGTGTTTGTGTTTCAGGTATCAGACTCTGTACCAGATTGGCGTGTTCATATCCCGCACCTCACTCTACTGCTTTAAGTTCAGGAGAGTCTGGGTGCTTTCTCTCCTGCAGGTGTGTTAAAAGTTTGTGAATATATTTTCTCATACAACAAAAGAATATAAGGGCAAAAGACATTAAGGTCAAACACAAGAGAAGAAGCACAGAAGATTAATAGAGACTGCAAACATTTCGACTCCTAGGTCCAGAAAGCATACAGAGTTTTAGCAATGAGCATGATCTCTGGTGTTTTCAATGTGGATTTTTGCTTCCTTTGGCAACCAAAGTATTTCTTTAGTGTTGTAGATGAATCCCTGGAATATTATTTACAGGATCTGTATAAACCCTGATAGATCCACATAATTCCATACAAGCACCAGGCGTGGGTTAGTTTCGTCCCACATAAAAGTTAAATGAATAAATAAATATGCAAAGTAACATTTCACTTTTTATTAAATTTAGATCAGGAGTCTTCGAAGAGACACAATTAAGCCTCAAATCAAAATATGGGTCACTTTTATCAACCTAGAATAGATCAGTCAAAATCTACTCTAGAAATAAAAAAAAAACACAACAGGATATTCCTAGAACATTCAAGGGAAAAAGAGAATTTCATTTTGAAGTGTGTTGTTTTTCATGACAGGACCAAAGAGCATCCCAGGATGAATTGCCTTTAAAAGTCTAAAAGGTGTTTTCACACCTAGTAGCTCATGGTGCAACATGAAGTCAGTGCATTTGGATCGTTAGCATCTTGGTTTGGTTTAGTGTCAAGTTGCATATGATTCGTTCTCTGAGTTGCAGTGAAAACAGACTAATTTATTGATGAGAAATACAGTGATGGAAAGTTAAACTTTTACCAAGTACATGTAGAAATCCCAGAATTCACCCAAGCTTGGAAAACATAAAGACAGAGCTTCATAGATTAAAAGATAATTCTATATGTAAACTGAATTAAATGTACACCTAAAAACTAACCTCTTCTTTGTCTTTCAGTGTGTGAACGCAGTTGTGTTGCTTATTTCGGTGTATTACCAGTTCTGGCCAAGTGTTTGGGTTGTATTTGCAGTAGTTCTGTATGAAGGTTTGCTGGGAGGAGCCGCCTACGTTAACGTCTTCTACTTAATCAGAGTTGAGGTGTGTTCACTTTAATGGTTTTTAGCTTGAATACAGCAAATCACTGTGTACTGACCGTTTTGTGTTTCAGACTGGAGAGCATGAGAGGGAATTTGCGATGGCTGCAGCAAGTGTAGGAGACAGTATTGGCATCGCTCTCTCTGCAGCACCGGCCATCCCAATCCACAACTACTTCTGTTCTCTGTGAGGAGAACACGCATTCATTTCAAGATGGACGACTGTGAGGAGCAGCAGTCTTCTTCCTGTAGTCGTGTAAATTGTAAGAACACGTAGTCAACAAGCAATAACTACAGTACAGGGGTTTGTCAACTTGTAACTCGCATATGTCATCCCCATGTTTTAATATGGTGGTACATTTCAAATAATGGAAGTAAATGAAAAAATGTAAATGTGTTTTTCTAGAACATTCACTTCTAGCGTGAAAAGACTACATAACACTGTAGTGTTGCCAGGTCGCTCTTGCCACAGACAGCCCCGATACTTACCTTTGTTTGTTTTATTTTAATCAGAACTGCTGCTTATGCTACATTACAGGGCACATGATGAGGAAAGTATTAATCGCACATTTCCACATAGTTAGGCTTACAGAGGCCAATGATTCTTTAGTGTCACGGTGATTGACATGGAAGAAAAACAATAATCTCCCCGTGAAAAGGCAAATGATTTTCTGTTGCCTTTGCGTTTTTATCACTAAAATATATTGTAGTGTGTTTTGCAATAATAGACACTTGAATTGTCGATGTATAGATGTATAGAGCCTGAAAAAGGCATTTTTTCCTTTTTAAGTTGCTTTTTAGTAGATCTGGCAATCTCATCGAACTCAATAAATTAATATATAATACATTTCAAAAACAATTTAGTGTGAATCTAGGCACAAATGCTTCAGACAAGCATCAACTGGTTCATATAAGTAAACCGACATACGATATTTTATTTTCCTTTATCCTGCTTTCCTGACTTAGAAATGCAGTAATTATGACTGTGATTTAAACATTCCTATTTCACTATATATACTGAATATTATTTATTGTGAAATTAGGTGTGCTTGTGAGACAGTTCCACATTAACCTGTTTCTGTCTCGGGTCATGCCAACTTTGGGCCTGTTTAATTATTAATAATAATGACTTCCTGAATGCTGTTCCGAATTAATGCAAATTATAAATATATAGACTCGGTAAATGATTTCTCGGCTTGACAGGTGTCAAGCCGAGAAATCATTTACCGAGTCTATATATTTAATTTGCATTAATAGTGACAAGCCAAATAAAACGGTTATTAAAAAAAGATAGTTACTAGGTCTTGTTGTGAATAATAAGCCTTATTAGATGTACTTATACAATTAATCTTTTAGAAAGTTTCAACATTCAAAGTGCAATTATATGCATTACACCAGATGTGACAGACGAATGTGTGTCCATTTACAGAGCAATGGCAATCGTGTAGCAGATGTTTTACGAATAAAGTTTAAAAACATTTCCTGTGAGTTTTGGGACACACTGTAATCCTTGCTCAATGCTTGATAATTATTTTGAAAATAAATTTTATATTACAAATTATGTATTTATTTCTTTACAGCTTGACAACGATTAACAATTTTGGCTGGAATCAAACAACAAACCTCACATATAATTTGTTTTCACATCTTCTGCACTCTAACATGTACTGTACAGTTCATCAGTGGAAATATAAAAGAGCACAAGACCTGAATTAAAACCCATTAATGAAACCGAGCGAAGTAGTTTATTAGTTAGTAAAGATAAAGGGATAAAACAGAGACTATGATTTTAAGTAATAGAGAGACTTCAAGGTGCATTTATTATATCAGTGTCACAATACAGTGGTTAGTCTTCTTTTATTCAATCCTAAAGGTCTTTAAAAAAATTACCTTCATTTCCCAACCTCTAAAATGTCTAAGTTGCACACATACAGTTTAGAATACATACTATGACCATCTGATCCTTCCATGTACATGCAAGTGGTTACTGGGGTGTGTTTTGGCTTTTTCCCCCACAGCAAGTATATAAAATGAACTCAGATTGAAACTGCTGACAGAGTCAGTTGTATTGATGATTATGATCTTTAGAGAACAAAACAGGTATTTTTCTGTAGTTTGAGTACTTAATTTTAGACTGTATGGTCTACAAAAGAACACGACTCAATCAAAAGCCAGTCCACAGTCTGTAACTTCTGTATCGATGTAGACATTCGGTTATTTATGACTAATATCACACAATACAAGGGTAACATTATTGTGCACAAATGTTATTTCTTTTGACAGTATCTTCACAGGCACTTGTCATTTCCCTATTTTACCAGTGGGCTTGTTTTTCCTCCGCTACTGACTGGAGGAAATGTGAGTGACTGGCGTACAGGGGCTGTGTAGAATCGACGTCGCACCAGCTCACCTGTCCCGCATCGTCGCCTGCTTGCAGAGGCAGCTCGCTTACACTGTCACCTGAGTCACAAGGAGAAACAAGAGTTTAGAAACTATTTAAAGCCGTTATATTACATGTTGTATTCTTTAGGGGTTAGGTTATCTCTCAATGATCTCTCAGTGAACAATCTCAGTATACAAACCAAAACAATCAGTGATGTTAGCTAGCTTAATATTACAAAGTTGAGCTCATTAGTTTATTTACATCTTTCAGAATCTGCCAAATGCTTGTCATTTAAAAAAAAAAAGATTTAATACCAACCCTGAATAATCTTTTTCACATAAGGGATGTTTACTGTATACGTACTGTATATAGGCCACAATACACAATAACTGACAAATGAAGCAGAAGAACGATCAGAGACTGTTTTTATGTTTTGTGGGAGCTGTTCACTAGTGTCTGGTTAGTCTTAAGCAGTTAAACTGTCCTCGGAAAAATCCTCCAGCTTCTTTGTGTTCCCTGCATCTGCATATACACTACAGTATATACTTTTACAAAAGCTGCAAACATTCACTGATGTTCAACACCATACACTGTGTCGGGGGTGTAAACTTTTGAACAGAATGGTTGGTGGAACTTTTTTAAGCTTCTGAAGCTACATAATTTGTATATAAAAATGGATATGTGGAATTTATACAGTGTCACTGAAGAAGAGACAGGAGCTAGAGGTAGCCAAGCTGAAGATGTTGAGGTTCTCTTTAGGAGTGACAAGATTGGACAGGATTAGGAACGAGTACATCAGAGGGACAGCTCATGTTGGATGTTTGGGGGACAAGGTTTTGATGGTTTGGACATGTTCAGAGGAGGGAGAGTGAGTGAGTACTGTATATTGGTAGGAAAATGTTGGACATGGAGCTGCCAGGCAGGAGGCAAAGAGGAAGGCCAAAGAGGAGGTATATGGATGTAATTAATGAGGATATGAAGCTAGTGAGTGCAAGTGTTGAGGATGCAGAAGACAGGGATGGGTGGAGAGAAATGATTCGCTGTGGCGACCCCTGAAGGGAAAAGCCGAAGGAAGAAGATATGTGGAATTTATACATTTGTGTAAAGCCATAGAAATAAAAATATATTTAAATTTCCAGTCAAACAGCCATTAAGTTCAATATTAAATAAAAATATTTACAAACTTTATACTGTTGAGGACCTTTGCATGACTTATGAACAATAATGATGGGAAAATGTATTTAACAGAAACAGATATCATACACAGGTTTTACATAGAGTCACCTTTTGAACTTTAACAAATAATGTGGATTATTCCAAGCGTGTGGTCAGTTACCTGTTTCGTCATGAAAATTAACTGCAACTGTTTCCATCCATGAATTGTCTGTGTTTCTCGGGTCATCCACATAACCTTTGTAAACCTAAACAAGTAACAGCATGACTGTATCAAGGTACAAGATAATTATTTATTCTGTAGTTATACTTTATTACAGAGATCATTTCTGAACCTGAAAACTAGGTGTGCTGAAGAGTTTTGAGATCCGGGCGTGGAGGTCTTTGCGTTCTTGTGGAGAAGCTTCAAGTGAGTTCAAAGCTTCCTCTGTGAATTCTCGCTGCAGTGTCAGAGACACCATCTCTCCTGGGTCCACCATACCCTAAACACATAGGTACAGATTAGAAAACACCAGAATGCATAAAGAACTCATAATTTTATGTAATGTATACACACTCACCCCAGGGATGGCCCATTCTCCACAGTCATTTCTCTTGATGGACACAAACTGCAACACAGGTCGTTTAGTGACATCATGAGACACGCGCTTGCCTGCAGAATCCCGCTTCCACCTGGAAGAAGAGGAATTGTTACAGATGATCCTATGCATGAAAAATAAAAGACCAAATGCTTTCTAATGCTACGTTCAGACATAAAACGACCAAAGTTCATTGCTGAGCGTTGGTGATTAGATGTGGACATGGAAAAGTTGAAAAATTCAAATATGGAGCAACACTTTGCTTCTCCTTCGTCTAGTATGATATAATGCATATACTGTACACATTGCTGAATTTTATATATCCCTTCAAAAAGGTTTCATTTTAGCGGCAAGAAACAGATTTGAAATGCTTTGTGCTCCACCCACCAATAAATGGTATCACTATGGCAACCAGTAGTAAGAATCGTTGTATGTGTGACATAGCTTAAATATCCCATCACAGAAAAAGTCACAATTGCATAAATCGTGTATGTTGCACGTTCATCGTAAAAACAGTATCCAAGGTATCCAGGCATCTGATGCAATAATTCTAGTTTAACACTCACATGCTCCATTTTGCTGGATATTCTTAATGTTATATACAAATTCTAAAATTCTTTACTGTTCACATACACGATCATAGACAGTATGAGGTGCTGTAAAAGCTTTTTTTTTTTTAACTGAAAAATATAGAAAGTATATATGAATATGTTTATATGAATACACTATGACTTTAAATAAATAAAGTGTGAATGCCTGCAATTATGTGCCAATTTCATATTAAAATCTGTGTCATTGTACAAGCTGTTCTTTTGCATGCGGTCCAAACCCTTGCAGGAGGAAATGGTGGGAAGAAAATCAATAAGTCCAAAAGAGCATGTGGAGTTAGTGCAATGATGGAGTAATAATACATTTAACTTCCCTAAAGCATTCAGAGTGCTTATTGATCTCAGGACAGGTCGATGTTTATGCTTTGATAATCCATTCAGTCGATACAAGATATTTCTCTCTATAGACTGTAGAGAATACACTTGGCTCATCAGCAATGCTGTTAATTATCTCTTAAAAACAAAACAGTTCCTGAATGCTTTGGTTTTATTCTGAGTGCAGACGTAATTGCAAAAATCTTGTGATGAGCCACTAATGTGACATCTCTCCCAAACTCTCTTGAGTTTGGTTACCATTAAAGGAAGATCACGTACTGTATGCAGTGAATCTTACTGTTTGAGTACATGTTCTAGTGCTCTAGCTAATGCAAGACAAACACGGATCTTCATTAAAATAAATAAATAAAAAATAATCCAAGTGAATTTCGTGAGTGAATGAGAGTATGTGTGCCCTGTGATGGGTTGGCACTCCGTCCAGGGTGTATCCTGCCTTGATGCCCGATGACGCCCGAGAAGTTCGGATAAGCGGTAGAAAATGAGTGAGTGAGTAATCCAAGTGATGTTAAAAGCAGAGTGATAAGGTGGTGGCTCACATAATCTTAAAAATACTTTTAAAAAAAACTTTAATTTCTTTAACTCATTTCAAACTATGCCAGTTCAAAAAGATATTTTTTTACTAATATGTCTTCTTTTTTTTAATATAATCAGAATTTAGAAATATTTTTAGGGAATTTGTAGTAAACAAAGAAACAAATAAATAAATGTTTAATTCAATCATTTTTTTTCAAAATAAATAAATACATTTTATCTAATTAATCTTTTTTCATTTCCACAAATGGAAGTTTAATTTTTCCCAAAAATAAAAGGCTTGATCATTTGCCCAATTGTTCCAAAAAAATACATCACTCTAATTTTCAAAAATATGTTATGCTCTTGATAAAAAGGACTTTGTTCTGTCACTAATTTCTATTCCACGTGTTCGTTCTTACTGCAGTACGATTTTAAACTGCACAAGTGTGTAGCTGAAATGAATGTTTATTTAAAGAATAGCAGTGTATCTGAAAATACATCTCATGCAGGGACACTGTACCTGGTAACTATAGGATCTGCGGCATGGTTAGGACCCCACCTGCCAAGAAGGCCCCGACCAGACAGACCAGTTCTTCCTCTTGGGTTACTGAAAGAGGTTAAAATGGAAACTGTGTGTGAGATGCCTGTGAGGGAAAGTGAGTTTGTGTAAACGCAGAGGCTAATGATTTAGTGCTTGTCTTACAGTGGATGTCCATCCTGTATGCTATAATCTCCCTCATGGCTCCGCCTATCCACGGACCCATCAAGCACGTTAAACCGTGGACAGAAAGAACTGAAAAAGAAATAGAGCCATTAGTGGCTGAAATGCCAATTGCATTACCATGCAGTAGGTACAGCACACTTAGTCAAGCTAGAAATTTACAGTAAAGACAATAACACACCCAATGTCTGGATCAGCCCAGGCAGGGTTCTGCAGCACAGAAGGTGCGGTGTAGTTTACGGGACTGTAATCTGGCCACACAGTCGCCCAGCTCACTTTATCGTCTGGAACAGGGAAGCGATGTTTGTCTGAGCCAGGGTACACTGTACATCGGGCCTTGATGTGTGTTGCAGATGACATTGAGACAGAATTTAAAGTACACACACTTGATACTCTGGTGTTGATGGATTTACTGTGCACAGACAGAGACACAAAACAGTCGAGATTAGAGCAATCAAAGAATGATTGAAATCCATTGATACACATCTAAGTGAAAGTAAGTAAGAATTTCCCAATTGGCATATATACAATTCACAAGATTCGTACGTTCTGTACAGAAAGGTTAGCCTAAAAAATAATGTTGTTTTATACCACAGTTCTGTTAAGATTAGTCAGGAAGTGGTAATTATTGTTCTTTAACAGGAACTCTGTTAATTTTCAGCTGCAATGTTTAGGAACCATATGCACTAATAACACCACAGCTTTCTGAAAGGAGACCTTTCTTTGTCATGAATGGAAGAAGTCTCTATTGTACATCTGACAAGATCATTCTCAAAGATTTGGGATTTCTTGATAACAAGACAAGCTTTGTTTTGATTTGGATGGTTAAGAGAAAAACTGTTATAGTCGCTGCATAATGATAACAGGAAATAACATGCTATTCATTCATTAATTAGTAAAAGAAAATCATAATTGTTGATCGGTAAATTGCTGTATCAGCCTCCTAACCACATTAGACCTGTCTGTCATTGGTTATTTACCTATGGACAGTATAAATCAATATAGGTTTTAATTTCTAGAATTGTCAGAAGTAAACAACATTAATTTCAATAATCTTACCAGAATCCACGAACAGTGAACGGTAATGTCACAAGTGTAAGAGCGATATGCACCGACCCTGTCCAGTTTCTTAACACTTGTTTCATTACAACAGTTTCCAGGAAGTGAAGTTTCGTTAGAGATGAAATCATTGACTCATCCTGTCACATGCAGCAACCATGCTGTTTATTCACACTGCGCATGCGCACCATTTATTACGCCCTACAGCGCCTCATGATCTGTACAGCGCATGCGTGTCTTTTTTTTTACGCTATTAGCGTATGTTTGTAAACAAACCGACTCCAGCAGAACGTTTACGGAGAAGAGGTTACTTTCTAGTGAAATATGTACCTGTTTTTATTTCACCAACAAACCACTATTTTCACGTCTGTTGTATTTGTTAATTTATGTGATTTTACAGAAACGCAAACCTAATTTTTATAAGAAAGCGTCATATTGGAACTGGGCGTTATCGAACTTACTCGGTGGCGACACCTACTGGTGAGGAGATATTGTGCAAATAGTCAAGTCAAGTCAAGAAGATTTTATGGTCATTTCAACCATATGTGGCTTTTGCAGTACACAGTGAAACGAGACAACGTTTCTCCAGGAACAGGGTGCTACATAGAACAAAGACAGAGATATAAGTACTTAGTAAGTTAGTCCTAGATACATAAAGTGCATCTGCGCAACCTTGTGCCGGCAGTGCAGGACAAGACCAACAAGACGGAAAGACAGTGCAAACAAATAATATAAAACAAAAGACAATACACAAAAGACAATAAACAGAAACAGCACCGATCAGTGTAAATACTGTATGTTCAAACAATATTGCATGTGTGGAAATACTGGAATGAACACATTAGTATTATAGCAGAAGTTACATGAGGTATTGTAAAGCATTGTGCAAAACAGCAAAAGACTGAAATGTGAGACAGCATATGCAGAGAGCAAAAAAACAGTGTGCAAAACAGTAAACAGTTTGATGGATATATATTTGAAGTGTATGTATTTGTTGTAGGCCTGCGCAGTCCATACAGTTGATGTGCTTATGTGTGTTGTGCTCAGTTCAGTTCAGTTATTGAGGAGTCTGATGGCTTGTGGAAAAAAACTGTTACACAGTCTGGTTGTGAGGGCTCGAATGATTCAGCAGGAGGGTGAAGAGTGTGTGTGAGGGGTGTGTGGGGTCATCCACAATACTCTTGTCTTTGTGGATGCAGTGTGTGGTGTAAATGTCCATGATAGTGGGAAGAGAGACTCCAATGATCTTCTCAGCTGTCCTCACTATCCGCTGCAGGGTCCTGCAATCCGAGATGGTGCAGTTCCCAAACCAGACAATGACGCAGCTGCTCAGATTGCTCTCAATGGTCCCTCTGTAAAAAGTAGTCAGGATGGGGGAGGGAGATGTGCCTTTCTCAGACTGTGTAAGAAGTAGAGACGCTGCTGGTCTTTCTTGGTGATGGTGTTGAGTGACCAGGTGAGGTTCTCTGCTATATGAACACGGAGAAATTTGGTGCTCTTGAGGATCTCTACAGATGATCCCGTCGATGTTCAGCGGAGAGTGGTCGCTTTATGCTTTCCGAAATAGTGCAGTCATGGAGGATGCATTCCTTTTAAATATGGGATCATTTTAGAATGTAATGCACAGACCCATTAATAACATTTGTATTTCTGATTTTTCTGTTAATATTTTTGTCAACATTTGACTGACTTGCTGCTGATTTATGCATTTACATTTCCTGGTCTGGCTCATACCATCTGTAATGCTTGATAAACAAGGTATTACCAATTCAACATGATTAACACAATATTTTTGCACTCAGTCATTACAAAAATATTTTAAATCAGAAATTGTTGCAGTGAGACAGCTTGGGGTTAAAGAAAATAAATCCATCATTGTATTATGATATTGTTTAAATAGAGAAATATTATTGTTTTGGACTAGGCATGCTAGAGTCAAGACCTATTACAATGCTGTGATATGAAATGTTTTGAAACCAAAACAGTTATGGAGGAGTAGTCTAAAATTCCTCCTCACAATTATGAAAAGTAGATAAGCAGGTACAGAAAATGTGTTTTTTGTTGTTAAACAAACATGATCTCCAATTAAATTTTTATTTGTCACATACACAGACATGCAGTGAAATGCTTTATCACATATCCCAGGTTATTATGAGCCTGGGGTCAGACCGCAGGGTCAGCCATTGTACAGCACCCCTGGAGCAGGTGATGTTAAGGGCCTTGCTCAAGGACCCAACATTGATGTCAGCAGCTCTGCAGGGAGTTTTTTTATTGCATCTTTTTAATCAACATTTCCAACATTTCCAACTTAAATAGAGACAGAGATGCCCAGGAATTAGGAAAAAAAAATTTTTTACACTTATAAAGAAACCCATACATACATACATAAATATTATGATGTGTTGTACCTCAGAATACTTAAAGGAACATCATTACAATCAAAGATATTAAGTCCAGACATGATGGAAAGCTTTAGTAGATGAGTGAGTGACACATTTTATAAATTCTAAAGGATTTATTTCTCTAACAATCTTATGCCATCCCTTCAAAGAAGGGGGTTTATTGCTGATCAGGCTTAACAGTCTATTTTTCCTATCAGCAAAGGCTAGGATATCAAATAACCGTCTAGTGGATTTTTTTTTAGCAAACAGCTCATTGGAAGACCTAAAACCAAAGATCCAAACATCCTACTCATATATCGTACAATTTTTGACCAATGAGTCTGCTTAACAGAACAATTCTAAATTCAATGAGTATAATCTACCACTTCCACCTTACATTTAAGGCATAAAGAAGAGCTATTTGGATCAAATTTACTTTAGAGGAATGGTGTAATGTGTCATGTATGCACAATCCTCAGCTGAATAGCTCTGACCCTGTTACAGACAGAGATCCCGTTTGCACGATGCCAGACAAAATCCCAATCCTTTTCAGTTATGGTCAGATGAAACTCCCTTTCCCATAGTCTTCTGAGCTCTTGTGTGTTTGCTGCTTCATATAAGCAAAGTACTTTATAAAACTAAGAAAACCAACTCAATCACATACTCGGTAAGACGTCAAAGGAATCTGCAATAAATCTGAGTACAGGCCAATTGGTGGTTTCTAATATTTGGTAGATCTAAGCCTCCCAAAGAGCAAGAGAGCTGCAACATTGAAAATGTTAGTCTTAGCCAGCTATTAAATTCTTTTGTTTAGCCATAAGATTGGTGTCATTTTTAGTGGATAAAGCAGCCTGAACATTATACTCATTTTAACTGCAGCAATTCTACCAAGCCAGGAAAGAGGGAGATTGGACCATCATCAAGAATGATATGTTCATATCTTCTGGCTCTAGTTAGGACATTCTGGACTAACTGGAGCTTGTTTATGCTCCTACTGCAATATCCAAAAAGAAAAGCATAACAATAATCCAACCGAGAGGTAATGAATGCATGAACTAGTGTTTTTGCACCATGTACTATGACCACATAAAGCCTGAAGTAAGTTTTCTGATTAGAGTGCTTACTTCAGGCTTTATTTGGTCCTAGTACGAGCACCTGTGTATTGTCAGACTTAAGCAGAAGGAAGTTGGTAAGCATCTACTGTCTAATGTCTTTTAGACATTCTTCACTTTTGATAAGCTGGGGTCTTTCATCTGAATTATCCAAAACATATAGCTGCGTGTCATCAGCAAAACAGTGGAAGCTAATACCATGTTTACAAATCATTGCATCGAGGGGTAGCATATATAAAGAGGAACGCAGTGGGCTTAAAACAGAACCTTGTGGAACACCAAAGATAGTCTTAGTATACTTCAAAAATTCACCATTTAGATCCATGTACTTGTATCAGTCAAATAAGACCTGAGCTAGGAGTCTAGTAGTATAGTATGGTCAATGGTGTCAAAAGCTGCACTAAGGTCAAGTAACACCAGTAAGGAGACACAAACCTGATCAGAGATAATTTACCACTATTAGTATTAACTATATTAATATCAAGCAGCATGGTGGCTGCTGGGATCTCCGGTTTCCTCACCTCCATAGCAGTAGGTAGGGGTGTGTGTGTGTGTGTGTGTGTGTCATGATGGACTAGTATCACATCCAGGGTGTATTCCCAGGGTAATTTGAATTTGGTTGATAAGTCTTATTTTCGCAGAACAAAAGAACATTAATATATCAGGATATCAGGTCACGATTGGTGTAGACAACACATAAGGACGATTATAATAATAAATAACAAATCACTACTCCACTACTCCTACTCCCTGCCAAGCCTTCATACCGGTGCCATGCACAGTTCGTGCCGCGCACGCGCAATGTAACAAATGCGGCCCGAAGATTGTTTTCAAGAGGCGCCTCCGCGCATTTGCGTTTTTCAAGCTTGCGCGCACGCGCTACCCGATGTAGTACGGGAGGAAAAATCCGCTTTCACTTAGGCCACACACACACGCGCGCACACACACACACACACATTTACGCACTTCTGTGGTCTTGATCGAAGCACGCAGGGCGCTTTAACGACTCCTGTTTGACTGTCAGTTGAAGTGCGTTGTTGTGATCGTTCACGGAAATAAACGACGTTGTCGATAAACTGAAATCAGTTGAAGGCCCCCAACAGGACTGAGCGCCGGAACCGAGCGGGACTTGTGGAGCGGAACGATGGAGGCTTCGGGCAACAGTGCAACGGTGGCAGGAGCCGCGGACTCGAACAGTAGCGCCGCCAATGCTGGAGGAACAGCCGCGCCCGTTGGAGCCACTGGAGCCGCGGGACCCAAACCTGGCCTGGAGTCGGTGAAAGGACAAAATTTTGACGTGGGCCCACGTTACACCGACCTCCACTACATCGGGGAGGGTGCCTACGGGATGGTCTGGTAAGAGGGTATTATAAATGTTATTTATTTTTAACAACACAACAGATAGCCGAGCTCAGTATGCTAACCAGTTCGGCTAGCTAACTTACCTTTAGCTAGCGTGCTAACATTTTATATGAAAAAATATGGTGTTTTTTTTTTGGTTGTTTTTTTTTTTTGAAGGGTCTAATGAAAAAAAAGGCTACATCATTCTTTGAAGCAAAGCAAAGCGACATTTTATGCTAAAATAAAAAAAGTCGTTTGTTTACAATGCAGCAGAATTTGGGCGGCTCAACAAGTTCGCCTCGTAGCACGTAAAGCTAACACATTCCAGAACCGACCGGAACATCCAAAGAAAATCAAAAACAAGTGGATGGTCCATTTAAATGTTGGTACAGTTAACGACAACGTACTAAAATACACCACGTCTAGCTGTTTATTCTGTAGACGTGATTAGATGTAAACTAAAGCGTATCTAGCTAATCGTTAACGAGACTTTTACATCGTTTCACGAATAAGACGTCTGCCTGCATTAAACTAGCAGATGACAGTTGCTTTAGTTCTAAGAATTTGTTTTGCTGATCAAGATTAGCATACGTTTAGCTAGATAGATGACAAAAGTAAAGATGCAGGAAGCTAAAACTGCATGCTAATACGTTAGCATTTAGCTCCTTGACATGTCATTATGTCGAAGCTGTAACATAGGCGTGGTTTTAATGGTTATTGATGCTGTTTTTATTTTAAAACTTCCCACTTACTATTAACTAAAAACTTGGGAATTTACCTTATTTTATTACATCACTACGATGTTAAGTAGATGTGTTAATTTCAGGCTGTAAGTTTATGTAATTATCTTTGTATTTGTAGCTAGCTGATAAATCATTATCTTGTGTTATGATGTTATTTTATCATGATAAATAACCCAGCTAACTTTGAGTTCTCGGTTATCTGGATCATGTAAGCATAATGTCTGGGAATTTAGTCCCTACGTATGTAAATCTGTAAGATTTTGCTTTTAACATCATTTCATTTTTAGTGTAATGTTGTCTAACATCTATGGTTGTTATACGTAATGCATTGTTAATAAATCTGCTGATTTTTTGGAATGACGTGCAATTCGAAAGATTATTATTTCCAAATAAAGTAAAATGAATAATATTTTATTGTTGTTTAATAATATATAAACTGTTAAATGGGAAGATCATAAACTAGTGTATTTTTGTAGTGTATACTGGATGTAGTTGGATTTCAAAATCAAAACAAGCATTTTTTTTTTTGCAGCTAACCTTTTTTTTTTCTTTTTCTTTTTTTCTTTTTAATAGTTTAGCCACCAAAATTGATTGAGCAAACTAACTCTTTCTTCACTTCCTTACCCATGCATTTAGCTCTGCTTTAGACAATGTGAACAAGTGCAGAGTGGCCATTAAGAAGATCAGCCCGTTCGAGCACCAGACATATTGCCAGCGTACGCTGAGGGAGATCAAGATCCTGCTGCGCTTCCGCCACGAGAACATCATCGGCATCAACGACATCCTGAGAGCGCGCCGCATTGACTACATGCGCGATGTGTATCCTTTACCCGAGCAGAGCGTTCGGCCACGCCTGAAGAGTCAGGCTGCACTGCGATGAGGAGTCAGGTTTCCAACCATTGTCCTAAAGAGTAGTGAGGCCCGAGGGTTGTGCATTAGAGATTTGCCTGATAGATTTATGCTGTATTTCACTGTGGTCCAAAATGGAATGTAAATGTTTTGCGATTTATCATCCTAGATCATTTGCATTCATGTCCAAACATCAACTAGCACTTTTAACACTCATTTAAAGTAGTAATTGGCATGTGTGCCTGTCTTCGCTCTGGGATTATCCCTGTGAGCTGCTGTAAAGTCGATTAATTCCTTGACCGCCTGCAGCTACATTGTACAGGACCTGATGGAGACAGACATGTACAAGTTGCTGAAGACCCAGCAGCTCAGCAACGATCACATCTGCTACTTTCTGTACCAGATCCTGCGTGGGCTGAAGTACATTCACTCTGCGAATGTTCTCCACAGAGACCTGAAGCCCTCCAACCTGCTCATCAACACCACCTGTGACCTCAAGGTCAGATTCAGTCTGTGAAGAGTATTTTCTTTACTTTTTGAATATACTCTTCTTAAATTTTATGCATACATGTCATTGATGTCTGGTTAGAGGACAAACTCTCTGTGGCCTTTGTAAATTGGAGGGGGGATCAGAACAAGAACGCATCTCTGTCCGTCATTTCAGAACGCTCCCTCTCTTGCATGAGCATTCACGTGTTCAAGCCTAGGCATGTTTTGTGGTTGGTGCTCTAAAGCACAAAAATTGTCTCTATGGTAACCTTATTGGCTTACTACAATATTAAAATTGAAATGGTATTATGTAACTTGAACATTTATTGTAAAGCACTTATAACTTTTTTTGCTTTTGCCAAAATACTGCATAGGTCACAACCACGAGATAAACTAGAACCTGTAATCAGGTAGTTGCACAAAGGATAAGGCTTTGATTTACTGAAGGTAGTTTTTCAGCAATTCCCCAATCCCAACATTAAGCAAGACATGTCAGGTGTGGACAACCACAAATATATTTAGGTAGCCCACTGGATAGTAAAAGTTCGAGTCTTTTCATTGTATAAAATTTGGTAGATCTGTATAAGATCCAAGTGCATTAATACAGACTAAGAAAAAAACCCCAGATTGTTATTGACCAATTAATCTGCCTGGTGTCTATGGTCTCTCTCAATATGTTTAACCATAAGGTCACTGTTAGTAGTAAGTAGAACAGTTATATAACAGCTTGCTAGTTTTCTTAATGTTTCCAAATAACTTCTTGTTCCTGATTTACAAAAATGTCACCTAAAAATTTGCTCGTCCCAGAAACCGGGAGTAGGTTTGTCCACACTTCCATGTCATGGTATACAATTCTCACACAAATTTTCCAACATAACATAGACACTTGTATCGAGATGTTGTTTGTTATTCTTTGCATTTGGCCACGTTTTATGTTACAGCTTTGATTTCCTGGGACAGATTTAGTGCATGCATGATTGTGTTTCTCAGATAGCCAGTAAGGCTGATTTTGTATTGTATTATGTTTTCTGCATTCTCAGATCTGTGACTTTGGGTTGGCGCGGATAGCTGACCCAGAGCATGACCACACTGGGTTCCTCACAGAGTATGTGGCCACTCGCTGGTACCGTGCTCCAGAGATCATGCTCAATTCCAAGGTAACAGTATCTCTGCATATGATTAGGCTCCTGTACACATCTCCATGTATATATGTAGGAATATGAGTTTTTTATATATGAGGAGTATGAATTTTGTTAATTCTCTCTCTCTCTCTCTTTATCTCTCTCTCTCTCTCTCTCTCTCTCTCTCTCTCTCTCTGTGTCTTTGTCTCTGTCTCCCTCTCCCCCTTTTCTTCTGTGTGTCAGGGCTACACAAAGTCCATTGATATCTGGTCAGTGGGTTGCATCCTGGCTGAAATGTTGTCCAATCGGCCCATTTTCCCAGGAAAGCACTATCTGGACCAACTCAATCACATACTCGGTAAGACGTCAATTTTTAAAACTAAAATGTGGATTCAGCAACAAGACAACAGTCAAAACCTGAGGGAAATCAATAGAGCACTAATTTTAACAATCAGGTCACTTCAATTTTGTGCAGTTTACTTAGCAACTGTACAGAAACCCAGTAGTAGATTTATTTCATAGAATTGTTTGAATTCAGATTTTCATTGTTTTTTAGTATTAATATTGAAATGCATTGTAATTTAGCTATTTAGTTGATTGTGAAACCCAAATACACTAAATGCCTACATTTTACATCTAGCAGACGCCCTTATCCAGAGCGACTTGCATTTTATCTCATTTTTATACAACTGAGAAATTGAGTGTTAATGGCCTTGCTCAGGGCCCCAGCAGTGGCAGCTTGGTGGACGTAGGATTCGAACTCACAACCTTCCAATTGGTAGCCCAACACCTTAACCACTAAGCTACCACATCCCTATCTGCTAGGGATGTGGCAGTTTGACTGTATTTTAGCAGTTTACAGTCTAACTGCTGTAAATTAAATTTGGAGATATTTTGCATTGGGGTATGCAAACATTTGCACCCAACCGTATACAGCACCTAATCCAAGGACTGAAACGATAGCAGCTGCTGTTGATTTGCTCCATTTTGCTTATGAAGTTGTGGTCAGGGTGGAAAACTGACACACATTTTCCATCTAACTTAAATGTAGTCGGTCAGTCAAGACATCCTTATGTCCAGGTTTTGCTCTGTTAGCTTCACACCATTGTTACAAGCCTAAATCTAGCCTAGCAGCTATCGAGTAACACGATGTATTGACTGCATGTTACCATTGTGCAAACTACGGTCTGAAGTTAACACATTTCTCAAACCACATAGTTAGATAACCTCAGACAGGCTTGTGGTTTCTGACACATTATGAAGGGAAACAGCATGGAAATGCTCAATTCAGCATGTATTTTAAGTTTAACACTTTTTTTTTTTTTTAGATTTTTTAACATTTTGTAATCAAAGTTTATTAATGTATGTGCAGCGCCAATTTCGCTATAAACATGAAACATTAAAACCACATGCTGTGAAGAGTGCAGGTGTAAAAATGATGGGCTTTGTATAAATGTATGTGTGGTTTTTCTAGGTATCCTGGGTTCTCCTTCTCAGGAAGATCTAAACTGTATAATCAACATGAAAGCCAGGAGCTACTTGCAGTCTCTCCCACCGAAGCCCAAAGTTCCATGGAGCAAACTCTTTCAAAAGGCAGATAGCAAAGGTATACACGTGTACACACATGCACCTACTGAGAATAGACGATATTCAGTAGTCGAGTCCAAATCCAGATCTATAATTAATCTATATTGGTAGATGTTTTTTTCTTTCTTTCTTTCCTTTTTTATTTATTTAATTAATTAATTAATTAATTTTTTGGAAGTGTTTCAAAATGTACATTGTTTGAGCATTGTGTATGTTCGAGTTAATGAGTTTCAAAAATGTGATTTGACATGTAAACCTGGGAAAGTTGGTCAGGTTATTTTGAACCCTTTTTTCCTGTATATCAAATTAACAATCTTTTGGCAGGTGGTCTTGTCTAAACTTGATTTTCATGCTTGAAAGCTGTGTTTTTGCTTTGTGTCGAGGTAAAT
Source organism: Tachysurus fulvidraco (assembly GCF_022655615.1). Classification (NCBI taxonomy): domain Eukaryota; kingdom Metazoa; phylum Chordata; class Actinopteri; order Siluriformes; family Bagridae; genus Tachysurus; species Tachysurus fulvidraco. The sequence continues at coordinate 18,255,664 of NC_062532.1, read as the reverse complement.
CGAATCCATTCTTGTATGTTTGGCAAGGAACTGATCATAAAAGGCATAAAAGTGAAATAGGCCACTTTTCATTATAAAGATCATATGAAGTTGATGAGAGCAACCGTTTGCATGCTTTGCTATTCAGTCGATCTGCATAGCTGCAGTAGGAGTGTGTGTGCAACAGATTTTGTTTTAAAATCCTTGATTTGTCACTGTGTGTTATTATTATTCTGGATGTAGCTATCAAAAGATGGGTAAGCTGAGGTCAAAAAGGGATACACATGGTCAGTGAAAATATTAAAATATGTGACATACAAATGAAGATTGTTTGGCATTAACATGCCTAGAGTTTGCCAAGAAAACATTCCCCACGCTATTATTCTACCTCCACCAGTCGGGAGTGTTAACACAAGACAGGTTGGTCCAAGGATACATGCGTCTGGTGCCATATTCAAAGCCCTACCATCTGTGTGCCTCAGCAGAAATGGAGATTTATCAGATCGGGATATTTTTTCTCAGTCTTTAGTTGTCTTGTTTTGTTGAGCCAGAGCTCACTGCAGCCTCAGCTTTCTGTTCTTGCCTGACACAAGTGGATGTTTTTTCTATATTGCACCATTCTGAGTGAACTCGCAGATAAGCAGTTCAGAAATACTCAAACCAGCTTGCCTGGCACCAACAGTCATGCCACGGTCATAATCATTGAAATCACATTTTTCACCAAAACAGATGCTGGAAAATAGCATGAATGTATCTGTATATAGGTTCTTATAAGGTGAGTGATCATTCACTTGGCAGGTTGATGATAATGATACATTTAACTATTGCTGTGATTATTTTCACTGTTTACTAGTTTAAAATTCAGTGATTGTAAAATGTTTGTATTTTGATGAGCAGGGAGAGTAAGAGCTGAGCTGTTTTGCTCATCATTAGCGTGATTTTGTTGCATAAGGTGCATGGTGCAACATGTACAAACGAGTCTTCTATAAAGGATGGCATTCAGTTATGCTGGTAGTATCATGGCAACACTCTACATTTCTTTTTTTCTCTCTACTGAATCACAGTGTTGTCTTTAAGAGTGCTTACAATATGTTTGGCATTAATGCAGCATTATAATTACGTCAGCATGATTCAGTGGCACTCACACTAATGTAAGAGAGAGCTTTAATATTCAAGGTAGAGCTGTACTAAAAGCCTGAAAGCCTTAGACATCTGCGCACTGTACATATGTGGGCATTCAGGCATCTGTGTGTATGCATGTGTGTAATATGACACACACTGATCAGCCATAACAGTTAAACCACCTGGCTACTAACATGTAGGTTCTTCTTGTGCCACCAAAACAGATCTGGCCCATCGAGGCATGAACTTCAAATCCTCCAAGACCTTTAAAGGTGTGCTGTGGTTTCTGATACCAAGACATTAGCAGCAGATTCTTTAAGTCCTCAAAGTTGTGAGGTTTGCCTTCCAGACTTGATTTTTCAGCACGTCCCACAGATGCTCAATCTGATTGACATCTGGGAAATTTGAAGGCCATATCAACTCTGTGACCTCAAATCATTTCTTAACAATTATTACAGGGTGGCATGGAGTGTTATCCTGCTGAAAGAGAACACGTATACTGATGCCATGAAGGTGTGCCTGGTCTGCAACAGTGATTGGTAGGTGATGCGTGTTATAGTAACATCCACGTGAAAGCCAAGACTTTAAGGTTCTACAGCAGATCATTGCCCAGATCATCACACTGCCTCTGAAGATTTGCCTTCTTTGTGACACACACTCGGGCATCCGTCTTATGTAAAAGCTTCATCAGAACAGAACTCTTTCTTCCATTCCTCCATGGTGGATGGATATTTATATGTGTACTGTATGTATATTACACGTGTGTAAAGGCCTTTGGAAAGTTTGAATGGTAATTAAGATTAACATTTCAGGTCTTAGAGTGGTCTTTTGTTTGTTATCTGGTTGGCTTGTGTGTGGGTGTGTGTGTAGGAGTGTGAGCTGGATGTAGCTGCAAAAGAATGGTGAATATACTGTGCAAAATATTAGCTCTGAACATTGCACAATATTTAATAACATGTCATTTTGTGCTTTTTGGTTTATTTATTTTACTGGAAGATAACAAAACATTCCAATTATACATTAACTTTGAGATATTTTAAGAAATTGATGGATTTATAGCAGTGAATGTTCAACACTGCGAGCACAGATTGCAAACAAAAACAATTGTGGTTTGTTGAATGTGGCAGCCAGTGACAATAGGGAAGATATTCCATTTAAAGTTGAATGTGTGTGGGTTTAATTTGTATAGTAATTTCCCTTTACACAATAAAACTTTATCAGACGATTTTTAATTAGGCTTCTTCCTGAAATTCCGCTGTTTTTGTTTACATCGGCAAACACAACATTGTAAGCTTGTGTGTTCATAATCTGTGTGTGTATGGTAAAAACTTATCATTGTTGTCTGTCTTCTGTTTAGCTCTGGATTTGTTGGACCGTATGTTGACTTTTAACCCCATCAAGCGTATAACTGTGGAAGAAGCACTGGCACACCCTTACCTGGAGCAGTACTATGACCCCACTGATGAGGTACTCTCGATCTCTCCTCTGCAGCACGTACCCCACCTCTCACTATTACTACTTACTGTAAAGCATAAAAGCTGCATTTGTTCTGTAAAAGCTATGATCCAACGACTGCTGCCTTTCATCCCACGCCTAAGCTGCACATAAAATGAATTATGTGGGATGTGGTAGCTCAGTGGATAAGGTGTTGGGCTACTGATCGGAAGGTCATGGGTTCGAACCCCAGGTCCACTAAGCTGCCACTGCTGGGCCCCTGAGCAAGGCCCTTAACCCTCAGTTGCTCAGTTGTAAGTCACTCTGGATAAGGGTGTCTGCTAAATGCCGTAAATGTAAATGTAAATGTAAAATTAGGAATGCATCAATCTGTGTACTATAATGGTGTCCTTTTGTAATGTTTAGAGCCCTCTGCTGCATGAAAAGAAAGGTACAGTACAATTCCAGTGAAAGTTAGCAAGCCTCCCTTTCCCAGGCAACACATTCCCAAACTCTTAACTTTTAAGGAGAAGAAGCAGAGTTTAACAAATATGCTGAAACAGGAGGCAGAGCAAAATTTCTGACTTGAAATTGAATTGGAATGATGAAACACAGATGCCAGTCAATGAGAGTTTTCACTTTTTTATGTCTGTGTGTAGCCGGTGACTGAGGAGCCCTTCACCTTTAACATGGAGCTAGATGACCTTCCTAAAGAGAGGCTGAAGGAGCTCATCTTTGAGGAGACGGCACGGTTCCAGGCCAACTACCAAGGCTCCTGAGGAAAACGAGGTAAAGATGAAGTGAAAACATTTCAGCTAGCCGTCCATTTACTGGTGTGGATTTAAATGTATTGATTCATAACCAGGCTGGTCAAAGCAAGCACAGAGTATTGATGAATTATGTCGCAGTACACTTTTCTGACATATTTTGGAAATTATAGTGTCTGTCTCTTCTTTTTTATTTTTTATTCTATTTATTTATTTTTTATTTAGGTCGTTTCATGTGTCTTTGCTATTTCACTGTTCTCTCCTCTTGAGTTTAAACAAATAAAAAACATCAGCAGCGTTGCTTTTTAATAGCAGCCACATTTTGACCCCAGCTGCTTTGCAACAAATAATTGCTGGTGAATTAGGAAAAAACAGCAATGAAATGTGTAGCTGTGGGGTTGAATGCAGATGAAGGGGAGGTTTCAGGTTTTCTAGAAAACTATAAGGAGCTGAAATCTGTGTGTGTAGGTCGGTAGGCCAAGAATGACACTACCTCTGTGTTTATACATGAGCTGTAAAAAAAAAAAAAACACAACGTCTCTGTGCTGAACAAATGTAAACACTTTCATACGGCTGCTGATGCCAGCCTGCAGCTGTGAGATTGTTGCCATGGTGATAGCATCAGATGTTGCACTTATATTGCAAGCTGCTAGAAAGCTAGGGCAAAGTCACACTGATGTCATCGTGCCAAACAAATAAGAACCACCTTGAATTTATTGAATTAAGAATTTTTTTAAATATATATTATTGTGTATATATAGTTGGTTAAGTATTTGTTGATTTATAGTATTTGTCGAAATATATTACCACAGCTGGCTAGCTAACATTGAAATATAGGGATGAATGTGTAGCTGAGACTTGAGGGGGAGCTTTGGAGAACTCAAGGTTGAGGTTTATTTATAGATTACTGATTATAATGATTAGGACTGGTTCTCTAAATATGTTCTTCCAGTTTTTTTGCACTGCTGATTAAACATCCTGTTGTTGTTTTGATTGTTTGTTTGTTTTTTGTTTTTTTGCCACGGTTGCTGCCATTGGCCCAAATTTCCATTACTGCTCTATTTGTTAAAAAAACGAAACCTCAAATTTGCATTGTTCCATCTTGATGTAAACAAAAAATACCTCCCACGATTTGTTCCATCCACTTAAATCTATTACATTACAACAGCCAGCCAACCAGTGGAAAACATAAGACTTCTGAGTCTGTACATATGTTTTCAGCTAATTTTTTGTGTTCTCTCTCTCTCTCTCTCTCTCTCTCTCTCTCTCTCTCTCTCTCTCTTTCTCTCTCTCTCTTTTAGTACCCAAGGAGAGGTATCAAGCCACGTTTAGGCTAAGAACAACATAACTCCAAACAAGCTACAAAAGTTATACACACGTTATCCAAAAAAAAAAAAAAAAATCTAAAAAAGGAGAAAAAAAAATGTACATGGAAAACTTGAGCATTTCTTTTCTTTCTCTCTCGCCTGGAGGCTGTGTTCGGGTTTTTAACCTGCTATGTAAACGCCATTGAACGGGGGGCAGCTATATCCACCGTGTCACTCCATGCTGCACACAACCCACTATACCTTCACCCTTCCTGCTTTTCTTTTCTCACACTTCTGCTCTTTCTCGCATTCTCTTCCCCTCTCATCTCGCCACATTCAGCCTGTTAACGTTTTGGTGTTTATGCCGTTCAAACAGAGAAAGCGTAGAGAGGGAGAGGAAGAGCGAGCATATCGTTACTGTGGGCTCCGCCTGGGTGTATACGTGTATGCATATGTAATTTGGACTATTTTTTTTTTGTTTGCATTCTCTCTGAGTATTATATGTCTGAGATCTGTTTGTACACTGTAATTTGAACGTTATGATCCTTTGCAAAATGTGTTTTGTATGTGGAGAGTTTATATTTGAGTATTTGTTAGAATTATTATTTTTTTCTTTCTTTTTAAATCAAAACACACGAGAAGCCTGGTTAGTTTTCCTTGTGAGCTTTTCTGCTCTAGATTGTCAGTCAATGCTGGCAATTACAAAAAAAAAAAAAGGAAAATATACAGGACGAAGATGTATAGAACGGAATCTTGTGTTATTTTACTGTACCATATCTGCTTCCATTGGTGTTTTCCTCCCCATCAGTGCTCTTGGAAAATGAAGCCATCAGTATCATCTAACTCTATCATCCCAACATCCGTTGCGTTTTTTCCTCCTTCTGTTTAAATTTTTGCAGCAGCAAGAATGAACCAATTGAGAGAAAACACTCTATACCTTGAATGTTCATTTCCTCAATGTTCCTCAGTGTGTAGATTTTCTGCAAGTTATTTTCTTAGTGTTGGTCGTCAATCACTTCCTTTTTTTTTTCTTCCTCCAGCGAAACATATTTTATCTCAGATTTTAACCGCTGATCCCCTATCATTTTTCTCCAGCACCTGCAGCATTCTTTTACATTCGTTCTCCTCACGTTGCCAGTTGAGGAGGCATAGCCAAGCCGATCGCTTTCAGAGCCATAGCACACACTCCTTCCCCCCTGGTGATGTCACAATTTTTTCGAAAAGGGCTTTTTTCCACGGGGCTTGCTGACCTCAACGCCTCTCTTGCCTGTGATTGGCTGACCTTGTGATAATGTAGTCTGTGACTGGCTGAATTTGCATGCACCAAATCACAGGTAGTGTTTCCTATTTTCCTGCTCGTTTGAAGAAGTGTTATTGCCTTGTTTGTTTCCTGCAACTGACTTAAACGCCTGTAACAAACGCAGATATACGCTTTTTGTCTGGTCACCAACGAGGAAAGCTAGCTCTTGAGAGATGGAACAGAGAGAGATTTTAAACAGCGGGGTACGTTTTACTTTGAATAAAAACCGAGCTCTGTTCCTACACGATGTTAATTGTATATTTTTTGTGTAGGTACAGCGAAAGCACACCCTGCAGCACATTTCATACATCGGCTGAATGACGTTTTTCAATCTGTGCACCTGCACTTTGTGTCTCACGACCAAATGCTTTGTTTTATTTCTACTTTATATCTAATGCTGTTTTTTTTTTTGCTCTGTCCTCTTTCCTGTCTTCTCTTTATAGAAACATTTTTGATCGATGGAGATGTGACATAACCTCTGTAGTACTCACTCCATTTGGGTCCCGTTTCTTTTCTCCTTTAAGGAACTCTGCTTCCCCCCCCCCTTGCTTTGTTGTGCATTGTGGGACAGGAAGACACAGATGATCGGGCTGCATCCCCATGTCTGTGTCTGCATGTCTGTCTGCTTTATTATTTATTTTCTTTTTCCCCTCTGCGTCCTCTCACTGCAAGTGACTCTGCGCCGCTCACTGAGCCAAGGGGAACAAATCGTTACCAAGGAAAAACTTATGCCGCGTTGTTGATGTATCGCTTATTTACAAAAATGGGACCATAGGGACTGAACAATCGCACAACACACGTACAGATCTCCATCTCTCACACACACAGTATATTATTTGAGACCTACAAATTAATAGATTTAATAATGTCCTTTTAATGGCTGTTCTTATAATTATTGATGTTCTATTGATGAGTATTTTTTAAGAATGAAAAGGGATGTAAAACTTTTTTTTTTCTCTCTTTCATTTCTCTCTTCGTGTGTGAATTAATCAGGTGTGTTGTCACTCTATCGGAAAACTATCCCCCTCCCAATCTTTTAAGGAATTATTTTAAAAGATGATTTAAAGCTATGAGTAGATTGTCAAGAGTTATGAACCATGGATGGTTTTAGTGTATGTACATGCTTATGGGTATTATGAATTAAACAGTTAACAAAGAAACAGACTTATATACATAAATAAAATTCCTGATGATGTAATTTGGTGTGTTGCAGTTTGATTTCTTGTAAATGTTTTCATCTCCGGTGCAGAATACATCGGCCTCAATCCATTTTCCTGCCTGTCCTATAACTCCTCAATCTGAGGCACTGCATAATGATAAGAGTTTAAAGCATTTATTTGATATTGGGTGGAAAAACTGTTCACATAGAGCTCTATAGTAACAGACTGAGGAAAAATCAAGGATGTTTAAATACTTTTTGCCAGTTTTCCCAGTTCACGGTCACTGGACATATTTTCTGGCCAGATTTTTAGTCTTGCTTGTGCTTTAGGTGATGCCAAGTTACACAGATTTATGTGTAGGGGTATAAAAAAAAACAACTCAAGAGCCTTTGAGATTTTCATACCCAGATACTACAAGCCTTATGTATTCCAAGGAGCTACACACTTGCTTGGTAAGTTTCAGGGCTAAACGTTTTGAGTGTTAAGTTGGATTGTTTGTCCTGTTCTTACTCAAGTGCGTGGCATGTCCAGACAGCTGCTGCTAGCTTCACTGAGAATCAGGATTCCAGAGGCAAACACGCTCACATGGCCCTGCCTAGGCCAAGCTCTGATATAGCTATAACACAACTCGCCAATCTCAACCAGTATTTCGGTGCTCTAAACATTTCTAAGCAAGGCAGAGTTACTTTCAGCAGTATTTTGAGCTGATTTAAGAAGCCTGTCTGTAAGGTTCTCAGTGTCCTTCGGTTGTTCATCCAGATCAACCGGTTTTTCAGCTTCCACGGCGTGCTCTGGGCAAGCCGAACATCATGTAAAAGGGTGTTAAATCTGTAAAATATATATATATATATATAAATTACACGACAGAAGTACCAAGAGATACAAACTATCTTACATCAACATGGATGTTCCATAAAGTTCCTCGCATTTATGATGAGCCATCCCAGGTCGTTGAACCACACTATGAAATCTAGCAAAAGAGCAAACCCGAAGCACATTTTTAGATTTAAAAGATCTCCTTTCCATCAGCAATGTCTTTCATTTATTCTTTCATTTATTGTCCTTGGAAAGAAATGTTCAGCCTTACAGAAATGAGCTCAGAATTGAACATAGGTGGTGCAGCACTCCCCCACAACTACCCTCACTAACCAGGTCACCCTGCCACTATGTTCCACCGTGATTCTTTTTAGTGTTTACTGTATATATACTTTATATATATATAAGGTTTTCCTCTCTGAAATGTCTCGCAAACCTGAACAAAAAAAAAATTCTTATTAATAAATAAATCAATCTTTTTAGTGTTGTGAACCAGTTGACATTTTCACATCACTATTGTACATGAAATTGTTTACAATATGAGAGAAGGCCATAGTTTACTTTCTTAAATTTTATTTGGAAATTTCTGTAGGTGATTCATTAAATGACTTTAGGTGTTTCAAATGTTTAAAAAAATAGTATAAGAAACAACATAATTATCAATGCAATCCTGTGCTTGTAGGCAGCAACGAATAATCAGAGACCTGCTTTTACACTACTTTTATCTAGTATGACTGCTGAAGATCCTGATCATTTGGCAGCTTTTAAAACTCCTCAAGGTACAGCTTATCACTACCTATAAATTACACTGCTGAAAGCTATTAATTGAGTGTAAAAACAGAAAGAAAGAAAAAACCTAGCTATATGCAGTGTATGTCACATAGATCATCTCAGGTTGGATAAAAGAGTGAGTTTCTCATTAATGTTAAACCTTTGTAAAATGGTGTGTGAGTCATGTAATAAAAAAATACATAAGTTAATGTTTTGTTTAACAGCTAAGTTAGGTAGTGTTTCTTAGCTCGCTATGTAGCAAACATGTTTGTTTGCATAAGATTAAATTTCCTCAGCTAACTATTCATAGACAATTAGAGCTAACTATAGATAATTTGATCTAACAATTCATAGATAAATATCTCTCTCTCTCTCTCTCTCTCTCTCTCTCTCTCTCTCTCTCTCTCTCTTTCTTTCTTTGTACAGAAAAGCCTGTCAGCTTTTCTGTACAAATACACACAATAGAAAACATCTGCTGACTAACACAGATTTTCACTTTAGAAATGTTGACTTGTATGTCTGGTGTGTGTTTAACCACTATTGAGGAACAAATGTGCTCAATACTGTATGTGAACTTTTTTTTTTTTCTAAATTAAGTGTGTGTGTGAAAGAGAGAGAGAGAGAGATAGATAGATATCCAGCCTTTAACAAATATACATTATACTTCAGCAATAACTGTTCATATACATATGCCACCATTTGATAAACAAGAACAACCTTTGAACCAACCCAACAGCTCAGAAGCTAGTTCAGTCACGCCCTCAGTTTTATTTGAACCTCACACATGCAAATCAAGATTTCATATAAACCTTCAGACACAAGCAATGAAACCTGAATGATGAAAACATTCTTTTACACACACACACACATACACACACAATTACAGAAAAAGCAGGAGAACAGAAGGAGAGAAAGGGCTGCTGGCTGTCACTGACTAACCACAAACAATGATACACTAATCCCAAACACCCGTCCAAAGAGAGCAGGACTAAAGAAAAGAAGAACTGTTGCACCATTTAGGTTTTATGGTCTATGTCGAAGGAGTGTCTGAGGTTTTACTTTTTTTCAGGCTTCTAGTCCGGTTTGACTAGTTCTGGGTTTAACAAGAAGGAGGGGATATATAGAGGGAAAAAGGAAGGTTTAGAGAAAGACGGCAAATAGGTCAGCAGTGAAAGAGATTATGGAAAGTCTTTGGATCAGTGTTTAATCCATCTCTCTGTCTCACATTATCTGTGAAGATAAAGCATCAAGAATCAGAACCAGAAGAAAAATCAGAATCAGGTAATCTGGGAATACCTTCTTAATGCCAAATACAACCTTTTTTTTTTTGACAGCTGAATTCTTTTCCTGCAGTGACTTGTCACCACTCTCTGGATTCCTTGGAGTTACCAGCCTGTGGAAAGTATGTCCAGTTTCCTGTATTACCTCCTCCCAGCGGTAGGGGGGTACACCATAGCATCCCTATACCTGCTGAAGAATCCACACATTCTGCACAAGAAGAAGCAGACAGCCTTCCACTGCACACACATCTCACACAGAGGAGGTAAGTTGTCTCACCTTCCCGGTCCATTCCTCTGTACAAATCACTTATCCCCGTGTCCAGTTAACAACTGAGAATCTTACAATAGAAGGCAGAGTTTGTGAGTGAAGTTAATGATTTCACTTGTTCATGTGAATGATGTAAATAATTTCCCTACACTATATTCATACAGGCCTCAGGACAGTTTTGAAGCAAACATGATGTGAAGTTATAGAAATGACTCCACAAACTTTTCTGTTTGCACTTGTAAGAAATCTGAATGGATGTTTCTCTTGAAGCTTGCTGTGTTGCTTAATAAATGTGACCTCACATCAACCCACACACAATGCATAATGGTTAGGGTTCATAATTTGTATGTTACTCATCACAGTTGTGAAATAGGAATAGTTTCATTCATAAGCAGCAACTTCCTGCAGTCAAAGTCTAATCTGGGATTGGAATTGTGTTCTGCGTATGGTTTGGTACACCGATGCACCGTTTTGTGAATAGGACGTAGTTGTGATAAGAGCACAGGACTCTTTTTTTCATGAGAGAAATTTTGTAAAGCTTGTGATTTACCTACATTTGATCTTACTGGAACATAATCCAAAAAATCAAATATTGCACACTTTAGCGAAAGGTGTGCCTTCACATTTAATCGTATTGAATTACATGATTAATTTTATGTTCTCTATTATTTTCTATTCTTCATAAATTATTTATATTCCTGGATATTCAACCCGTATAACTTACCTTTGAAAGATGACATTCTGTTCATGATAAGACATGGAAATTAATAATTGTCCCTGAGAAACACAATAGTGTTTAAACTCCTATAGTTTAACTGACCAATCGGTGAAGCTTATGATATAAACATACTGTAATAAGTACAACCTCAAACTACAAAAAACAGGAAAAAAGGAAAAGTATCTCATGTATTATATCATTACATTTTCTGGTGAAAGTCCCATATGGTGTGTGTTTGTTCATTCTGTGAAGTCTCACATGGGTTCATTTTGTCTGAAGTTTCACCTGGTTTAACTTTGTCCTCACCTAGCAATACAGAATGCAACAGATGTTCAGGGTCAGTAATCAACACAGAACCTGCTGCAGAAGAATTGTAAAGTTCCTCAATCCATGTAGCCAGATTCATTTAAATCTGATCTAGATTCATTTAAATCTGTTTCTTAATCTCAATCCTGACCCCATGTATAGTACCGCAAGTTTTTTCAATTTACTTCGGTTCTATTTGCATATTGCTTGTAGCAAGAGGCATTAAGGAATCATCAAACTGTTCATGTTAGCTGGGTCAGAGGATGTTGGAAGACAGAATGCAATCCATGGGAGTGCCAGAGTTAAGACTTGAAAAACCGCTCCCCTGAGAAATGTGTACTCTGTGATTTGCTCGTGATACTTGTGTTTGCACAATCCAGGTATGTAGGTTATAAATGCGTTACTCTCATATCGGAATAATAGATGATGTAACTGCTGTACAATTCACTGAATTAGCCCTACTGTACATTGCATCTACTCTTTTTATAGATCTGTATATGCAGTATACCAATGTAAACTGACTATGAATTCTCTGTTGTTATACTCATATCTACATTAAACCAAATTCTTCTTCTTCTACACGTATGCAGCCTGTCATCTGTGATTTCTGACCACAGCACCACTGCTCAGTATGTTGATGTTACTGATTGATGGTTAAAAAAAAAAAAAAACAGCAACACTGCTGCTGTGCCTGATCATGTCAGTGTTCCTGCTGTGCTGAGAAGGAACCTCGACTAATCAGTAGTGACAGGTTCATTTTGCCTTTCCATGAAGATATACTGTATTGGTGTGAAATGCTGACATATTGCACATAGCACAGACCTGTCTACCTTTAATATTTTGCACATGAGCTCTGCTATTGTTTTTTACTTCATTAATCTTTTTTTGTCCACATTTTGCCACTTGGCACTTGGGATAGGATAAGTGCTACAGAAAATTGATGGATGTACCCACAATCTAAACTTATGTGTTTTCTTCCTGCGACATAATAGTCCACTCCTGAAATGTGGCTAGTTGATAGAATGTCATCAGTTCATGAAAATGTGCCGTAAATATTATGTCATATTGTATTGAATGATGTATGTATATAGGATGTACATAGTAAGGCTACAGGTACAGCTATGAGTTTTATTAATTGCTATGAATTTTTAATATTTGGCATCTCGGATTTTTCCAGGTTCTGGTGAGAGAATCGAAAGCACCATGGAGGCTTTTACACAGTGAGTAATCACTGATCTCAGATCAGGCCACATAAACCTCCTTCTTATAGCAAGAGTCAATAATATGGATGGATGGATGGATGGATGGATGGATGGATGGATGATACTTAGTTGCATGCATGCATACATACAGTGCATACATACATACATACATACATACATACATACATATATACATACTTACATACATACATACACTGGAAAAGGAGATCAGAGTGGCAAAGAGGAATTATTCCGAAAAATTACGGATTCAATTTTCCTCCAATGACTCAGCTTCAGTGTGGAAAGGTTTAAAAGCCATCACCAACTACATGACACCATCCCCCAAGCACTGTGGTGAATCAACAACTGGCAGACAACCTGAATGAGTTCTACTGTAGGTTTGAAAAAGCCCAATTCTCACCTTCTTTAACCCCCGAATCAGTCACACCTTCAATCCAGTTCAGTGAAGATGGTGTGTGTCAGGTCTTCAGGAAGACCAAGAGAAGAAAGGCTCCAGGCCCAGACAGCGTTTCACCAGCCTGTCTGAAAGCCTGTGCTGATCAGCTGGCCCCCATCTTCACGCAGATATTCACCACGTCACTGGAGCTGTGTGAAGTATCCTCATGCTTCAAAAGCTCCACCATCATCCCCGTTCCAAAGAAACCCAAAATCACCGGACTTAATGACTACAGACCTGTGGCTCTAACATCTGTGGTCATGAAATCATTTGAAAGACTGGTTCTGGCTTATCTGAAGGACATCATTGGACCCTTACTTGGACCCCTTGCAGTTTGCCTACAGAGCAAACAGGTCTGTGAATGATGCAGTCAATATGGGACTGCATTATGTTCTGCAGCATCTGGACAGACCAGGGACTTATGTGAGGATCCTGTTTGTGGACTTCAGCTCTGCTTTCAACAACATCATCCCATCACTCCTCCAGCCCAAATTAAGCCGGCTCTCCGTACCCTCATCTGTCTGTCAGTGGATCACCAGCTTTCTGACAGACAGGCAGCAGCTAGTGCGACTGGGGAAACTCAAATCAAGCACCCGCACCATCAGCACTGGCGCCCCCCAGGTCTGTGTTCTCTCCCCACTACTCTTCTCCCTGTACATGAATGACTGCACCTCTCATGACCCATCTGTCAAGCTCCTGAAGTTTGCAGACGACACCACACTTATTGGCCTCATCCAGGACGGTGACGAGTCTGCTTACAGACTGGAGGTTGAGCGGCTGGCTGTCTGGTGCAGCCTTAACAACCTGGAGCTGAACACGCTCAAGACAGTGGAGTTGATAGTGGACTTCAGGAGAAACCCCCCCTGCTCTTCCCCCACTAACCATCATAGACAGCATTGTCACAGCAGTGGAGTCATTCAGATTCCTGGGAACCACAATCTCCCAGGACCTGAAGTGGGACATTCACATTGACTCCATTGTGAAAAAGGCTCAGCAGAGGTTGTACTTCCTTCGTCAGCTGAAGAAGTTCAACCTGCCACAGGATTTGCTGAAACCATCCTCTGCACCTCAGTAACTGTTTGGTTCAGCCCAGCCACCAAATTCGACCTCAGAAGAATACAGAGTGTAGTCCGGACTGCTGAGCGAATCATTGGCACAACTCTCCCCACTCTTCAAGACCTGTACTCCTCCAGAGTGTGCAAAAGAGCAAAGAAAATCACCCTGGACCCCTCACATCCAGCACACTCCCTCTTTGAACTGTTGCCATCTGGTCGGCGCTACAGAGCCCTGAGCTCCAGAACGACCAGACGTAGGAACAGTTTCTTCCCTCAAGCAATCCACCTGATGAACAATTAACACCATGGAACACACAACACATAATATTTGCACTATGTATACCTCAATTTGCACATTTCATACATGCACTCTGTACATACATGCATACATATTGTCTGAATGTTTGTTTACTTCAACTGCACATTTCACAATTGCACATGTGTACATACAAATTGTATATATTATATACTTATTTGCATATGTATATTTCATATGTTTATTTTAACTGCACATTTCACACCTGTATATGTGTACATACAATTTAATCTATACTACATATGTCATTCTGTTACACTGTGGAAATTATGTCACTAAAACAAATTCCTCGCATGTGAAAACATGCCTAGCAATAAAGCTGATTCTGATTTCTGATACATACATACATACAAACATACATACAAACAAACAAACTCACTCAAATGTAAAATGGTCAGTGACATTCCTAAACCCTTTATTCTAATAACGCTACATTATCCAGCTCCTACTGTTTATTACTGCTGATGTCTTTCAAACTCCTTCTCCTCCCTCAGTGCAGTGGACTTGGGCACAGAGATGCTCGAGCTGGACTGCCACCTTACTCGAGATGGTCACGTGATAGTGTCGCATGATGAGAATCTCCTGCGGCAGACTGGGCTCGATGCCAACATCTCCGATCTAAACTTAGAGGTCAGGGTTTCAAATGAGTTTGAATAGTCAAAAGACTTCAAATGAAAGAAGAAAGATTATCTTAAGTGTATACAGTAGGTGCATAACCAAGTGCTGAGTATTTTATACATTTTGCTCATGATGAGGATACAAACAGTGCTTTGCATAATTATTCACCTACTTTGAACTTTTCCACATTTTGTACAGGACTTCATTTGGATTTATTGTGGTGAATCTTTGCAGAGATTTATACAAAGTTTTAATTCTTAATATCTAAATCACATCTCTGAATGTGAGAAAACTAAACTTAAATTTACAAATAGTAAATATCGCATAACTTAAGTTTTGCATCTGTAAACAAATATTTAGTTGCAGACAATGAATTTAACTATGATTTTTTTTCCCCTTTGTACGATGTTTGCTTTATACTTCCAGAATTCAGTTTCAGCCTATTTTCTGTGAGTGTGGAGTTTACATGTTCTCCTCATAGGTCCAGCATTTCCTCTGGGTGCGCTGGTTTCCTCCACCAGTCTAAAGACATGAGCTTTGGGATGATTGGCATCTCTAAATTGTCTGTAGAGTGTAAAACGGTGTGTGATGATGTTGCTCCAGGTTTCTTGGAATAGGCTCCACTCTCCTTGTGACCCTGTCTAAAGAAAATTGATAGTGAATCAGATTGATGGACTAAAAGCAGGCATTATTTTTTCAGAGAAATATTTGTCCACAAAAACTAGAACTCCTGTTATCTGAATATGTTCACATGCAACATCAAACAAAAAGTTGTCAAAAATCACAGTTGTTTTTTATATAATTTTTTATGTTGTTTTTTTTTTTTTTGAAGGAAATAAGTTTCCTATTTTTATTTTGCTGTAGGTTTTCTTTTCATTTTATACTTTTTGTTATTATTAATCAAAAATAGCCTTTAGTTTTGGAAGTGCTTGTTCGCAGGAATTCTTTTTCAAACTGTCAAACAAACTCTAAATGATCTCATGTGATTTAGATATAGAAGGCTTGCAAATAGGAATACAGAGTAACAAAGTAAAATCTATGTAACTTGGAGGAATACAGATCATCATTCACTTCAAAAGTGTACAACATAACATAAGACAGGCATTTATTTCTGTCTACACTATGTGATGATCCACCTTTGAGTGGCAGAATATTGCCGATAAAATACTCTAGCTTCCTGTAACAATAGAAATAAACTTTTTTCATGATTGCTGGTCTTATTTTTAATTATTGTTCTCCAGGAGATACCACAGTACAAGGAACAACTCGAGGTTACGTTTTACACAGGTGGGTTTCCAAACACACACACACACATAATTGTAATTCATTTGTAACACACACCGTTGTTTGCACAGGTCGCTACAGCACTGGCTCTGACAGAAAGTTTGCCCTGTTAGAAGAAGTCTTCCGCAAGTTTCCCAAGATGCCCGTGAACATCGAGGTGAAAGAGCTCAACATAGAGCTGATTGAAAAGGTGGGATATCCTACTAATGTCCAATTTTAATTTTTGCCCTTAGTTGTGAATCTCTTTTTTCTGAGTCGCAGCTTGTTTTCTCCATGTTTACGCTACACAATGTTCGCTCTGTCTTCTTTGTTTTGTTTTTTTTTCTCAATTCAATTCAATTCATTTCAATTTAAGTTTATTTGTATAGCGCTTTTTACAATAGACATTGTCTCAAAGCAGTTTTACAGATCATAAACAAAGAACAGAAGGTAAACATAAGGAATAATATAAAGAATTAATATAATAAAAAATTAAAGATTATTATTAGATATATATATAGTTCACAATGTGTATGTATTTATCCCCAATGAGCAAGTCTGAGGTGACTCAGGCAGCGGTGGCAAGGAAAAACTCCCTAAGATGGTAAAGGAAGAAACCTTGAGAGGAACCAGACTCAAGGGGAACCTCATCCTCATATGGGTGACACTGGAGGGTGTGATTACAAATATACAGAATATACAAATATAACTTTTTCTCCTAGGTATCCGCACTTGTTAAGAAGTATGACCGAGAAGACATCACAGTATGGGCATCTGTGGAGACAACGATCATGAAGGAATGTCGTAAAGTGGTGTGTGTAATGCATTCATGATACCGTAACACTGTCGTGCCACAGACTTTGTAAAATGGAGGATTAACAAATGATATCATTCAGCATTCAAAAATCAGTACAAATGAAAAAGTCTATCTGTATATCATAATAACCAAGCTTTTAGGAAAAAGTACTGGCATAATGCCTTTTAAAAATATGTGTGGAAATTTCTAAAGACCCATGTCTTTACAAAAATGCTAGCTTCTGCAAACTTACCTCTAAATTCACTGATAGTCACTTTGAATGAAACTTTTTTATTTACCTCCCTGATTTTCTTACCCGTGTCCTGAATCTCATCATCTCATTTTCTGTGTTGTCTAGAATTCCACGATGCCTTACATGTTCACAGAGACGCGTGGTATTCAGCTGCTCCTGCTTTACTACACTGGCCTTTTGCCCTTCATCACGTTGGGAGAAAGCTTCCTGCAGTACTACCTGCCTCAAATCATCAATACGTATGTGTGCTTTATTACTTAAGATCATTTTTCTACTCTTATGAACTTATTAGCTATTGTATAATTAGTGTATATTATGTATTTTTAAATGTGTACAGACTGTCTGTAGACTGCACAATTTCTCTGGCCATGTCAGGCATTACAGTACTAGATTAGGGTCATTTATTAATTTGAATTTTCCTTTTCAGGACTTACATCCCAGAGCCTGGCATTCTAAGGAACAAATGGGTCATCTGTCTCATTGAAAAGTATTTACAAATTAAACTGTCTAATTAATGCAAACTACAAAAGTAGTACTTAATCCACACGAAGTAAAAAAAAAAACACTTTTGTATTCATGCAAGGTTTATTTAGTTATTGATTGATTGATTGATTGATTGATTGATTGTTATAGGTTGACTTTGAGGAAAGCTTTGTTTCAGCATCTTAAAGACCGAGGAATTCAGGTGTAGAAATCCGTCCAATAATTTTTTTTTATTTTGTGTCTTTCATTATGGTTTCCAATAAGTTCTAGTTTAGCAATTGTATCTTTGCTTGTCTTTTTTTCTTTCTTTTTTTGTGTCATTCAGATCCATCTGTTTGTTTGCAATGAAGAACGGGACATCGAGGCTGCTTTTGCGGCGGGAGCAACCGGAGTCATGACTGATTATCCCACTCTCTTAGCAGACTACCTAAGGAGGCATAGACAGGCCAAAAAATGACGAGTTGAATGTGATTGAGAATAATACACAGCAGTGATAATTATATTAAATGATTAACAATTTATTTGTAACAATGATTAAAATATAAAATGAAAAAGGATTAAAATTTATAATGTTAGATCTACACTATTGATTTTAATTCTCTCATTTATATAATATATCCACTGGCTTCCTTGTTTTCTAGATTGTATAGCCATTATAATTTCTGTTGGTTTTGCTACAGATTGCAGATTTTATCACCTTTGTGAGAACATCGGGGTCTGGGGGATATTAGAGTCCAGTGAAATAAAACAAATCACAAAACAAAACTATTCTCAAGAACAGTTTGTCATTCCTGGATTTTGCGATTCTCTCAGGAATACATTGTTCCAATCACATGTCGACACAGAGATTTCTAATAAACTCAGCAAGCTGTTGTGCAGAGAAGTGCTCATGTCTTGTGTCTCTCTGCTTACAGTTATGTCTTACTTGTGTAAGTAAATCGCTGGCTTGAAGGGCAGCAAAGGATTTAATTGATTATATATTTTCATGAAATGATAGTCAGGGGCACTGAACCTAATCATGTTGTGTTACATCTGATACATTTTATGTAATAACGTTTAACTGTATCATCACTGCCAGATAAATTACAGATTAATTAAATTAATATCACAATGCTGTTGAATATGGTGTTAATGCATTTTTCCCTAACAGCAGTTCTGTCAGTAACTCTGTCAGTAATTCAAATGACCCGGTTACATTAACGCACTCTACTGTATGTTATTGTTTCTGTAGTTATGATTCTTTATTATAGATAATTGTATGGCAGATGATCTACGTAATTTCAGTCGAATAATATACAGAATAAGAAAATGTATAATCTGTGAAGTGGATGTATTCTGTAAGATGTATATTTAATATTTTTGGAAGGAGTCTCCAGTGTCAGTGTTTTGCAGGGGCAGTTCTAGGATTTCATCTTTAGAGAATTTAAAACAAGATGTTTTATATTATATATTATATGACTACATATTAAGCCAAAAGTTATGGTATTATTTAAAATGGCAAAAGTGGACACCAAAATTTTATGCATGATGTAATGCTGCCAGTCTTGAATCAAATCAGTTCATGTATGTGTGCATTCTCTACGAACAGTGTGTCCAATGAATGTCCAATAAGTCATTAATTAAAAAAATATTCACAAGACAAGGACCACATCAATAAATGTTATTTTTATTTAGTATTGAATGGATTGTTTGCATAAATATTTTGTTTGTGCTATCAACTCTGGTAATAAGAATTGTGAAATTTCACTGCTTTTGGTTGCAGTCTTTGCGGTTTTCCGCCGATTAATGTTATAGATAAACGCCTACAGCTCTGGCTGACTCTGAGCTTCTCCGTTCAAATAAAGCAGACAGCTGATGACGCACTTTTGAAAGACTACAACGCACGCGCGTAAAAGCAAAGTAAAAAATAAATAATTTACTTTCTCGTCGACGACATGTCCTGCATTTTAACGTAATTTTTATTGCTTATTTATGAAAGTAAAAATTATACTTTTAGTTCTAGGGTGGCTGAGATCACAGACAGGGGGGGATGGAGACACCCTAAAAAAGGCCTAGAACCGCCCCTGGTGTTTTTTTTAACAGTAAATATGTTTAGAATGACAGGAAAAAGAGGACTTTGTGCTCTCCTGTAACATAACAAGCTACGCTGTTACATTTATGCTAGTTCAAGGAACATCTCGCTGATGTTCTTGTGGCTGAATGAACACAACCTTACAAACCACACTCCAACATCCTGCTGAAAACTTCCCAGAAGAGGTTTACTTACAAACGGGAACTAAATCTGTAATGGGATGTTCAGCAAACATATACTGGGTGTGATGGTGAGGTGTCCATACTTTTGGCCAAACAATGTAGTTGCTATAACGTAAATGATAATAGAAATTAAATGTAACGTTACATGGATAAGATTGTCATTTGTTGAAACACTTTTTTTTCAAATGTTTTATTCTAAGAAACAAATTTTTATCGGTGTGGTAGTTTGCTGTTTATCTTGCTATAACATCGAACCCTTCAAAGTTTCTTTGCTTTGTTTAACTTGTTGATCGCAAACTTTGAAACCAGACCATGTTTTGACGTCTCACATTCGCAATTCACTTTATTCTGATCGAGAAGGTGTGACGCAATTCACTTTATTCTGATCGAGAAGGCGTGACGTAATTAAATTTATTCTGATCACGAAGACGTGACGTAATTCACTTTATGCTGATCGCGAAGGCGTGAGGTCACACAAAAGGCTGCAGTTCATTGGTTAACATCGTTTACTGAATTCGCTCTCTTTGTTCTGATTGGTCAAAGGTTGTTCACTTTTACCCCACGTTATCTAGGTGAAAAAAAAATAGTCGGGGCGGTAAACAAACAAACAAACACAAATTTCCAGAGCAAATATTTTGGTTTCGTAATTGTTGTTGTTCAGAGTTTTAAGGAGGCTTGAAGGCGGACAGTAAAAGAGAAAAGAGGAGGGATTTCAGCTGACTGGGTGCTTATTTTATTATTGTTGTCGGATTTAAACCTCAGCCGCAAGTTATTCATATTTAGGTGAGTCTGTTTTAATGTTTATGTAGCTGCTTGTTTATAGACCCTGACTTTCTTGTGCACGTTCTGTTTGTTTGTTTGTTTGCTTTTGTTTATTTCTGCTTTATCACTATCTTTTGCACTGCACAACTATTCTCATATATCCGCCTCGGTATTAATGTAAAGGGTCTGACATGCAAGTGTAATGTGTTTTTATTGTATCCTGTTTGCATTGCAGTCTGTCTGTTTATAGCTGTTGAGGTCTGTGACTTTTTACAGATTTTACTGCATATGGAAGGAGTCTCCAGTGCCAGTGTATTGTAACAGTAAATAATATTAAATAGATGAAGGAAGACTGTTTAATAAACTATATGGCCAATTTTTGTGGACTTCTGACCATCATAAATGTTCTTCAAACGGTTGGCACAAAGTTGTAAGCAAACAAAAAATCTTTATAGTATGTTTTTGTAGGCTGTAGCATTACATGTTTGCTTCCCTGTGCACAAAGCGAGCTCCATGAAAACAGTCTAACTGAACACCTTTGTGTTGGATGAACTGAATTCACCCCAGACATTCGTATCTGATCTTCAGTCTTCTGTTCAGCAAGTATATGCTGGGTGTGATGATGAGGTGTTCACATACTTTGGCCAAACAATGTAGTTGCTATAACATAAGTGATAAGTGATAATAATAATAATAATAGCTGACTCGTCTCCATAACATTAAATGTAACTTTACATGGACATGTTCATGTAAACAAGGCTAGCCCCTTTTTAGGGATGCTTCAGAACGAGAAACACACACAGAGTGAGAACCCGTTATGTAGTGTTATGAATCAACTAAGTTGCTCCAAAGCTGTGTCAGTATCCTGAATCACCATGGTACACCTATAATAAGTGTTTCCCAGAGTGAAAACAAATGACATATTCTACCAGTATGTGTGACAACACCCACTGTGGCTTTTTAAATGAATTGTTATTCATTCCTAATGATTTATATCTGTTATTTTTCAGTTGTGGCTGACTATCAGACTAGACAATTATAGAAAGTTTAATGTTTTTCTTGTGCTGTATTTATTCATTCCTCACACACATAGGATTTAACCTGAACCAGGCTTAACTCCTGAACTCCTAGCATTAATCTCTCTCTCTCTCTCTCTCTCTCTCTCTCTCTCTCTCTCTCTCTCTCTCTCTCTCTCTCTCTCTCTCTCTCTCTGTGTGTGTGTGTGTGTGTGTGTGTGTGTGTGTGTGTGTGTGTGTGTGTGTGTGTGTGTGGCCTGCCAGTGAGCAATGGACATGCGACAGTTCTTTAAAAAAAAAAAGAAGACACATTCAGGTGAGAGACTACAGTCCATAATGACCTCTGTCTTGTTTTTTTTCTTTTTTGTTCTTCTGAAAAGTGTTAAGCCAGCTAAAGTAACAGATAATGCAAACCAGCTGTTGTTCTATCAAATTACTTATCTAGGCAATGGTCCCCTGCTTTTATTTATTTTTTTATTTATTTCCAACCTACAATGGAGAATACAGCTTCTCTTGTGAAAGGAATTTGTCATTTAAAAAAGTTTCTAAGCCCAATAATAATAATAATAATAATAATAATAATAATAAAGACATTTAAAATGACACGCCTCTGTGTGCCTTTGGATATTATCCTTAGAATCTGTAAATGGTCTCCATAACATTTTTGTGACATGACAAACTGACCTCCTGCCTACAATATATTTGTGTATGATTGTCAGTGCCAAGGGAAAGAGAGGAAGATGGAGAAGAAGAAAAGGAAAGGGAGAGCATGCAGGAAGAACCAGGTGAGGAAACAACAACAATAAATTGACATACAGTATAATGAATTGTGGCAAGCAAAACAGTAACTACTCGTACTCCTATAAGCTGGTGTTCTGAAAAGGTCTAAAAAAAAAAAGCATCCCATAAGCTCTGACCCTATAATCGCCCCTGGATATGTTGTTGTCATTTGTTGTAACTTTATTTATTTATTTATTTATTTATTTATTTATTTATTTATTTATTTATTTATTAATTGATTAAATGTTTTATTCTAAGAAATTCATTTATATCGGTGTGATAGTTTGCTGTTTATCTTGCTTTAACATCGCACCCTTCAGGCTAACTTTGCTTGGTTTAACGTGTTGATCGCAAACTTTGAAACCAGACCATGTTTTGACGTCTCGGAGGCGTGACATCACACGCAAGGCTGCAGTTCATTGGTTGGCGCTGTTCAGGGAATTCGCTCTCTTAATTCTGATTGGTCAGAGGCGGCTCACTTTTACGCCACGTGACGTCGGTGAAATTATTTAAGGCGTCGCGGTAAACAAACAAAAACACCAAACAAACAAACAAACACACGTCAAGAGAAAACGTTTTGTTTTGTCGCCGTTCGTGAGCTCGTGAACGTTTATCGTGTTGTTATTGTTGGGGCTCGGAGTCGGGGTTTTAAGGAGGTTTGAAGGCGGACAGTACAGGAGGAAAGAGGAGGGACTCCGCAGTAACACGCTTGTCTGCTTGTTTAGGGGAGAAAAAAAAAAAACACGAGTGACGTTAAGATTTTCATAACAACGTCGACTTCTGATGTCTTTCAGCTGACTGGGTGCGTTTTTATGTTGTTATTATTGTGGGATTTATACCTCAGCCATCGCAAGTTATTCATATTTCGGTGAGTCTGCGTTAATGTTTATGTAGCTGTTTGTTTATAGACCCTGACGGTCTCGTGCACGTTCTGTTTGTTTATTTGTTTTTGTTTATTTCCGCGTTATCACTATCTTGCTTTTGCACCGCACGACTACTCATAGATATCCATGTTAAGGATCTGACATGCAAGTGTAATGTGTTTTTATTGTAGTCTGTTTGCATAGCAGTCTGTCTGTTTATAGCTGCAATGTCGAGGCCTGTGACGTTTTACAGATTTTACTGCATATGTTATATTTTATAACAATAATAATCTTACATGTGATATTAAAGCATGCTACAGATATCCTACAATGCTTAGCCCAGCTACAGTGAAGGCTACCAGGCCAAGTAGGTCAGACTGTGTGTGTGTGTGTCTGTTCTGATGATCATTAAACCCGGAAGTGTAGCTCAAATTAGTTTCTCACCCTGCTGATAAATAAACAAACACACACCAGATTTTAAAGGTCACAAAAGTAACGTCTTGTATCATTTCAAACAATTGAATTTGTGTCAGTGTAGACAAAATTCTACGCTGAAAAATTCATATGTTTGTTTCCTCTTTGTTTAAATGTGTACAGTAAATTTCTGGCTGTTTTCTAAAGCTGTTAATAAGTTGATTTGGGTTCCAGGCAAGCAGGTGGGATAGGTATAAGAATATAAATAAAAGTAATTATCATGATAATAATAGTAGTAGTAATAATAATAATAATAGTATTTGATGTCTTGCACTGTGACCAAACCACTGCACTGCATGTGAATGTTGTTCTGAAAGTCTGGTTGGTTATCTCATATTTCTGGAGTTTGATCACTTGACTATTCTTTTTTTTTTATGCAGCCATGGTGAAAGAGACTAAAGCCAAAACTTTTCAGGCGTACCTCGACTCCTGTCACCGCCGGTACAGCTGTGTTCACTGTCGTGCTCACCTAGCCAATCACGATGAGCTCATCTCCAAGGTGAGCTGATATAAAGTAAAATAAAAATGCGATTATCATAATATAGAAAAATAGCCTCGTTTATCAAGCACAAGATTGAGAAACTTTTTCGGGTTTTTTTAGTCTTTCCAAGGGAGCCAGGGCCGTGCCTACCTGTTCAACTCAGTGTGAGTATCTGACAGTATGTAAAGCAAATTTAGTATGTTGTGTCCTCTTGGTTGGTGTCTTATTCAGTGCCGCTTGATTTCAGGGTGAACGTAGGCTGTGGTCCGGCTGAGGAGAGGGTGCTGCTGACTGGACTTCATGCTGTGGCTGATATTTACTGTGAGAACTGTCACACCACTTTGGGCTGGAAATATGTAAGCGCACCCTCCTAAACACAACATGTGTACATGTCTTGCACCACAGTGCTGTTGATTCTTGTTTCTGTTGTTTAGTTTTCTAAAACATCAACAGTTTTCTTTGCCTACAGTGTTTGAACAAGTCACTTTACACCGAAATTTACTATTCATAAGTGCCCAACATGATAGATTTAGACGTATATTGTTTGCATTGATGAAACCTGTCGGTTATGCATTTATCATGAGCGCAAAGACTTTATACCTGATAATGTTGTGTGATTTCAAAAACTAAAATTTTTAGTTATGCACATCATGTAAAATGTCTAATCTTTTGGGTAAATTTAGAAAATTATTTGGTGTGTTTTGGCTGTCAGTGTTGCTCTCAAATTTTATTTTTCACATAGACATCCACAGTTAACAGTTTAATTATTAAAAAATAAATAAATTATACAGCATTTCTAAAATTATTCAGATATTTCATCGACTCATGAAATTTTTTTTTTTTTTACCTGCAGATACGTGCTTATTTATCTACATGTAAACATGCTAAAATATTCTCTTACTGTATATAACAGAGTTCTCTGAGCTTCAACCGTGTGTGTAAAGTGCTTTAACTCTGACGTGATTATTTGTGTCTCTACAGGAGCAGGCGTTCGAGTTGAGTCAGAAGTATAAGGAGGGAAAGTACATCATTGAACTTTCCCACATGATTAAGGACAATGGCTGGGACTAAAGCTTTTGCTGCCCACCGTCAGCATGATACACTTTTTTACTTTGACTTTGCATTACTATTGAGCACTTTTTTCCCCATTCTTGATAACTCGATTCATCGGTCTTGCATTAATATGTGAAAATCAATCAAATGAGTTTAGCTAAGTAGTTGAAATGTACAAAAAACAGCTTAAAAGGAGCTCAAAAAACTTTGCTGGAAATACAATATTAAAATTAAACAGCTTTTCATATCCAGTTTAAGTGTAATTCACAAAGCTGGGCAAAATATTGACCTTTATTGAAAGGTCCAGTGATGTTATTTAGCATTATTAGGTTCAGAATTAAAAGCACGAGGTAGCAGATATGATTGTTTTGGATAAAAGATTTACTCTGCATTGTTTTGTGGTATTTACCACTCGAGGTATCATTTTTATTTCAGTGTGAACTGCATTGAGAGACTGAAGGCAATGTGCAATGTGTGTATGAGACTGTGATTGTGTTTGTGTCTGTGTGTGAGCTAGTGAAAGTGTTTCTCTTAATCTTTTGCTATTTTTCTTTTAAATGTTTCAAGGTATAAAAGGAATCATGTTAATGCTGGTTGTAGCATGTAGGCCATATGGTGTACATTGTCCACAAGACATCAGTTACAGCTTAATTTAGAATGTAATTGTGACTTTTTTGCTTGAGAAACTATAAAAAAAAAAAAGACAGTCATTTTGATCATGTTAGAATATGAGAGAATTTGTAGTAAATGTCTGTAAATGCTAAATAATTTAGGTTTATTTTATCATTTGATGTGATGTTACATTGTGATGAATGACTGTTGACTTTAGTTTATGTAAATACAAAATATAAAAATAAAGATAAGGGTTGTTATTCGTGTTGTGGTGTTATGACTGCTTATGAATGTTTTTTAAATGCTGTGTGTATTCGTTGAGTTGCATTGGCGTAGCAGGATTCAGGGCTGAGCTTTGGTTACAGCGTGTGAGCTTTTTTGTGCATGCTGATACGGTGCCCATGTGGGTTTCTCACGGGTTCTCTAGTTTCCTCTCACAAGAGTGTGTTTGTGTGAGACAACAGAGTCACATCATGGATCATCTATAACCCTGACAAGGATAAAGTGTTTACTAAAACTTCATACAATTTGCCCATTGTTTTTATTCAAAGCAACTTCAACTGTGTGACAAGCTGAAATATTTTTGTCAGTCTACCAAGACTATGTAAATACGTGGTTCAATATACAAATAAATTTGGGTCCTGCACATAACCTGCAGTTTTTCTGACTCATTAAGCACTACTTGTGAAATGTTTCTTTTTGTCTGCTATGAATCAATTGCATTAGTAATTGGTTCAATTTACTGATTCAAATGTTTGATTTTTTTTGTGCAATGTAACATTTTGGCTTATGTTTGCATGTGGAAACGTTTTTTATGGAAGTCGGTTGTTTGTGGTTAAAATTTTGTGCCGTTTTAGGAAACCTATTTCCTGGCTGTTGTAAAAGGGTAATTTTTAAATAGCCTAAATTTCAATTACATCATCCGTTAATACTACTACTACTTCTATTACTACTACTAATAATAATGGAAAATAGTAAATATATGGCTAGATCTTCCTAAGTATAAGGTCAGGAAAACTAGGAACTATTGCTGATACAGAAGTTCCATAGTCTTTTTTTCTACTGATAAACAAGGTTAATGGGCCACATTTCACTAGTCCAATATCAGTATGGCCTAACAACAACAAAAAGGTTTAATAACCAATAACACACCACCACCTTGTAACTGTGTTCATATATTGATAATTATCTAAAAGGTAGGCTATATGGCCAATGCTATGTGGCACCTAACTGTAACACCAAAATTTGTTTGTTGAGCATGTTATTCCAAAGACGTGGCATTAATTTTAATACTGATATTTACAGAGTTGTTAATTTTCTGTTATACTAAGCTCCACTCTTCTTTTCTGGGAAGGCTTTCCATTAGATGTTGGAGCATGGCTGTAAGGATTTGTGTTCATTCAGGTACAAGAGCATCAGTGAGCTCAAACACTGATGGATGAGGAGTTCTCTAGTCAGTGTTCCAGTTCATCCCAAAGGTGTTCGGTGTAGCAGATTTCGAGTCAGGGCTCTGTGTGGGACATTTTGAGATCTTTCACTCCGACCTTAACAGACCGTCTTCATGGAGGACACCTGGAGACTGTCATCTCATTACATGGCACAATTACATGGTACATATACACACACATCCATCCATTCACACACTTTTCTAGACAAAATAGGCAATGATATTACAGTCACAAATAAAACTGTACACCTTGTGTTTGCAAAAAATATTTCCGTGAAACCCCTAAAATTAGATATTTTAAATCATCATCGGATTTGATCTTAATAATGAACAATTACTCTGCACGTGTGTAGCACATTTTGTCAGCAGGCGTGTTCATGGTCCTGTTTATGCACTATATTGCCCCCTAGTGGACAAATTGAGACTAGCTATGTGGTTTACCGTACAACCCTGTATATACGCGCATAGAAATGTCGATCATATTTAGGTTACGGGATCTGCCGTGAACCAATCAGAAGATAACTACAAATCCCAGACGACTTCGCGAGCGTCGGTTGACGTGGCCGGCGCTGTTAAGCATACCGGGCCGATTTAAATTCAGTTCAGCCGTTAAGTACTCGTCCTTCTCGGGTTCGTTTTTAACGGCTTTTGTAGTATTTTTCCCTGAAGTTTTACAGTCTAAGTCTTTGTAGCTACGTCAGAAAATGTCGGGAAAAACGTCTGGGAAAATGAAGAGCAGAAACGCAGCAAACGCGGACTCGGTGTCGGGCAGCGTGTCCTGCGATGAGCGGATCCTCAAAGACTGCCATCAGATGTACACCGATACAGCCAGCGGTAATATATTTCCCCTAGTTAAGATGTTTTATTAGTTTTTACACGTTATCTTCAGCGCTAATGACGGTTGGTTCTAAGCTAACACCAGTTAGCCGGCTCGCGCTCCGGCTAGTTAGTTCTTTGCTAACTTGAGTTCGAAATAAACTTCATCGGCTCTGAAAATAAAGTTACTTTGAATTGAACCGTGAATTTTGTCCCAGAAAGGACAAAGGCCTGTGTCTCTGATTGGAAAGAACTGATGATGTTTACTCTTACTTTACAGTCTGAAGTGAAATATTTGTGGATATGAATCAAGTTTAAGTTGAATCAAGGCTGTGATAATGATAATGAAACTAATCTCCTAAAATGTCTTCGTTTATTAACGTCATCTGTTTATCCTTCCTTTTATCTTTTCAACCTTCTGTCTAAACGTATGTCTGTTTACGTGACTGACCTTCTGTCTCTATTCTCTCTGTGTCTTTCTGTCCCTCATTCATTCTCTCTCTCTCTCTCTCTCTCTCTCTCTCTCTCTCTCTCTCTCTCTGTGTGTCTCTCTGTCCCTCATTCATTCTCTCTCTCTCTCTCTCTCTCTCTGTGTCTCTCTGTGTCTCTCTGTGTCTCTCTGTCCCTCATTCATTCTCTCTCTCTGTGTCTCTCTGTCCCTCACTCTCTCTCTGTCCCTCGTTCATTCTCTCTCTCCCCTCTCGTTCTCTCTCTCCCCTCCCTCTTGTTCTCTCTCTCTCTCTCTCTCTCTCTCTCTCTCTCTCACGCGCACACACACTGGCATGTTTGCCGGCATGTTTGCCAGGAGGTAAGAGGAAACCAGACGAAAGGACCCCACTCAGACCCCAATTTTTTTGTCTTAATCTTAAACTGATTGCGTGCAAACCTTTGCCTGTGACTTGACAATGTTTATAAGCACTGAACCGTTCAGCATGCCAGGCTTTTCCCACCAAATCTAAGGTTTGATGACTTGGGTGAAATAATCTAATCTGTATTTTGTTCGTTTCCTGTATTTGTAGGATTAATAGCGATTGCTGAGTCTGTTGGTGTGACTCTGCTGCCTCCCAGGAAGAAGATCACTGTGATGCTGATGGGAAATCACTCAGCTGGAAAAAGCTCCTTTATCAACTGGTATATATGTGCATGTGTTTAGCTATAAAAACTTTAGAGGGTGAGGAGTTTTTGTGAAAGCTACTGATTTTCTTATCAAACATTTTGTTTCAGGTATATCGAGGAGCACATCCAAAGGACAGGAGTCGCGATAGAGACACAGGGCTTCACCTTTGTTACTAGTGGGCGTAAGAGGGAGTCGCTGACGGTAAATAAATACAATTTTATGTCGTGTGAAATCGGGACGTTTATGGGAAGAGCTTGAGGTGGAAATTATCACCATATTTGTTTCTGGTTTGACGTTTCACCTCTGCTTCTTTAGGGAAATGCAACGCTCCACCTGTATCCTCACTTCAAACCACTTCAAGAGTTTAAAGGTACGTAACCTAAATTTATTGTTAAATAATATCTTGTACTTATCATTAATGTGAACTTGACTCTCTTTGCTCTGTGTGAACATTAATGGGAACTGACTCTTTGCTCTGTGTGTCTCAGGCGTGTCTGAATACGTTGGCACCGAGATCTGCACTTCTCGGCAGAAGCGTTTCAGTTTGGTGACTTTTGTGGACACTCCTGGACTGGTGGATGGAGATATGAAGTATCCCTTCGATGTGGACCAGGCCGTCCTTTGGCTAGGTGGGATTTGCGCTGATATTTGTGTCGGAATACTAGACTGATGTAGCGTCAGCGTTGCTCGTTTAGCTGCATCACAGTCGCACATCTGTAAAGCGATAATACAGGAGAAAAACAGGATATAGGAAATTACAGGAAATTTATTTTGACACTTTCTGAAATTCACGAGGAGTTAGAAGTTGTTCACCGAAAGGATGTTAAAGTTGTACACTTGCTCCTGGACACCGTTAATTCCACTTTGAAAATGAATTATAGTGGTATTATGGACTGTGGTATTGTGAACCAAAAGAAAACTAGAGCGGCGCGATACCGATTATATACTGAGGAGTTTTTGTAGCAAAATGATTTTCTGAATGTTGTGGTTTAATTCTTAACAGTATTTGGACCGTAACAGTATGTGTTACAGCGATGACTTCTTGGACATTTTATCCATATGATATTAGCTGCATGTGTTACGGTTATGTTCCTCCTCTTCAGGTGATGTGTGCGATTTGATCCTGGTCTTCTTCGACCCCATGGGACAGGCTCTGTGCAAACGCACACTTAACATCGTGGAGCAACTCAACGAAAAGCAGGGAGATCGACTCCGTTTTTTTCTCAGCAAAGCTGACGAAGCTGGAGGAGAGTCAGACAGACAGGTGAGCGGTGGCGGTGTTAGTGTTGCTCTTTGGGTCTCTCTATTACTTGTAAACACTTTGTCAGAACTAAGTGCGGGTTGTGATTTCTCCTTGCAGAGAGTGATGATGCAGATTGTGCAGGAGTTGTGTAAACGTCCAGGACTTAACAAGTGTGGCTTTGACATGCCTACAATCTACATCCCCAATCCCAACAAGGTAACATCAAAAACAGACCTTGATTTGCACATTAAGTATGTTGTTAATAAACAATCCGTACCCCGTGACCCGAGAAGTTCGGATAAGTGGTAGAAAATGAATGAATGAATAATGCAGCTAATAATTAGTCCTATTATGTTTGGGACATAAAGAGCCCAATGATTGGATGTGTGGGTGGACGTGGCAACAGGGCTTTAAAGGTGAAATGTGTCTGAAGCCACTAGAGGGCGTATTTAAAGTAAAATGTATTCCCACCCATTCCCATGTTGGAGAATGGGACATCAGCCAAATTCACATTAAGATGATTCTTCACACAGGTTTTTTACCAACAATGTTTCGGTTGTGCAGTTCACTTGACCTTGATATTTCCCCCATTGTTTTTATAAATAAAATATATTTTATTTAAGGGCATATTTGAGGAAAGTGATTGACAGTCACTCCTTTTATAAATGCATATGAATGCACACGCGCACACTTCTGTAGGATTTGTGCATTTTTCATAAGAAAAATATTGGTTTTGTTCTACTGTAAAGAGTTTTTCCTGTTTTTGGTATGTTGCTCATTTTGAGCTTGTTATACTGATTATTATTAGATATTATTTACTCGCAAACTGGAAGGTCGGGGGTGTGCTCACTGCCTGATCAATGACTATTTTCAATTCAACCAAAAAAAAAAAAAAAAGACCCAGACATGCTTAACTCATCTTGAGTTAAGCATTTTGTGTGCTGTCTAAGCTTTTGTCGTAATCAGGACCGAGAGTTTGAACAAGGCGATGGAAAGCTTGCCTTTTACTTTTGTCACCCACCAATGAACAATACATTATCTGAGCTCATGTATACAGATTGGGAAATTTAGTACTGTTGTACAAGCAGCAGTTTTTTTTCCCCCCAAAGTGTTATTACATGTGATTTTAGTGTTCATAGATACTTGTATGCAAGGTCGCTGCAGCATCTCATCCTTTTGATTTGATTTATTTTGTCTACAGCCTAGTCGATGTGTCAATCAGATTGAGGAAGTGTGTCGCACCATAGAGAAGACCATAAACCAAACTGTGCAGAACACTCTGAACACACTGGAGAAAGACTGTGAGCTGATCTGCGAGGCTGTTACTGATACGCTCGACAACGACCGGTAAAAAAATAACTGAACATGTGGATGTGATGTGAACTATAGAGATGTGTCACACTGGTCTTCTTTATTTATTTATTTATTTATTTATTTATTTATTTATTTATTTATTTATTTGTCGTGCACTAAACCTCACAGGCAGTGCAGTGTGAAGAACAGGCGTGCTCGCTGTAAGAGCTGTCTCTTGAGCCTTCTGGGCTTCAGTGTGCCGTTACTGCTGCTCTTTGTTCTGGTACTCGGAAGTCTGTCAAGGGAAATGCTGGAGATAGCACTGGGTGCTAAGGGCACTGAGACACTCTCTCTCTATCTGGTGAGTGCATGCATAAGCATGTGTTTTTCATTTGAAGAGAACCAGTGAAGTTATCATGTTGCAATTTTTCAGTGTATAGTTCTTTATTTGTTTGCTCTTGTTCTGTCACTCTCTGTAGGCTCCAGTAGTGAAGGTGTCTGAATCTCTGTCTGTGGAGACACAGCTGTATGTTTGTGGTGGCCTTGTCCTGCTCTCTTTCCTCCTTCTTATCCTCGCTCGCTTCTCTTCCCGGTTAGTAAATTTGTCTGCCTTAAGATGTTGGGTAGAGCCCATTTCTTTTAGTATCTGACAAGATTTAAGTAAAAAAAAAAGGACAGATAAAGTAATGAGGGGAAGAAACAGTAAAAACACTCAATTTATATCTATACTTAAGTTATTGAATTACGGTTTGCTGACTCCGGCAACTCGGTCAAAATGTTTATTAGGCTAAGCTTATATTGTTACTATAGTAACTAACATGTTCAATCATTTAAATCTGTGATTTATCAATGATTTCAAGAAGCATTAAAATATATATGCTAATAAATTGTGTGTGTTTATTGTGTCTGACAATTTCTTACTTATCTGCTTCTGTGGGTCTACAGAACCATGCCAACTCTGTCTGGAAAACAAAAAAGGCAGTTGCAGGAAAAACTGGAGTATGTTCAGGACGTGGTGAAATCTAAAAAGGTAGCATGTCGTGTGTTTTTTTTTTTTTTTAGTTTTTTATTTATATTTTGGGGATGTAAATAATTTTTACTTTTTTATTGAGTGCAAAATGTACAGCATCTTTAAACCTCTGTGTGTATGTGTGAATCCACAGAAGAAGCTGTATGAGGAGTACCTGCGGCAGAGTGTTGGTGATCAGGATATGGACTAGATTATTATTTTTTTTTTTTTTGGTTGAAGATCTACTGGAGTAACGAACGGAAAGAGCAATGAACAAATAGCAGGGAGGATCTTAATAACCACTAAACGTTCCTGCATTTTAGAACAACAAAGGTCATGTAGACTCAAGCTTTCTAGGATCACCTTCCAGAAGATACACACCAGCATGTTTCAACATTGATGGGTAAAAGTAAATTTATCAACTATTTATGAGGAGAGGAAAACATTATTAATGTCAACACAATGTGTTGAGGGTTACTGTTATGGCACGCACTTTGAACTTGTCCCAACCAAGGCACACACACTTCAGTTTTTCTAAAAATGGAATCTTGTCACCTGCCAATTTCACTCCACTACAACCTTAGTGCTTTGCATCATGTGAGTTGAACTTAATGCCTTGCACTGCTTTTATGTGCATCATGTTATGTATCAGGTGTTTTTTAAGACTATTTGATTCCAGCATGAAGCTTATAAAACGCACACCTCACTTCATCACTGTACGATTTTAACACGATGAAATAGTGCTTATTTGATGTTTATAAGTACCATTTACAAAATAAGCTTACACAAAAGCCATACAAGGACAGGAATTTTACTAAACAAGAAGGAACCATGTTTGTATGCCTTTGTCATTTTTACTGTTTTCTTATTGTAGCGCTCATAATAAAGTACAATATACAATCTGAGCAAGTATATTGCCTTTTTAGTTAAACTTGTCCCTAGCATTAGGTGAAATATCTTTTGCTTCTTCACAGATTTCTCTAGGGGGGCTGTTGGCTGTTTTTTGCATAATAAAAAAAATTCTGCTTAAATTTTACACTTCTGTAAACATTTATGGATTTGCATTATGCATGTGGATTTGCACTTCTGTCCTCCTTCTGGACTTGCAGAAGCATTTTCTAAATGTGTTTTGATTCCATTATTCTGTTAGCTGAATGCCCCTTCAACAAGCAGACCATCCCACTCATCCCAGCTGCCTCTTTACATGCCTGATAGTCAAACACCTGTCACCATTCATTCAGTAATCTACTCCATCTATCCATCCATCCACAGAGGTGTAGGGAACCTGAAACCATATTCCCAGAGACTCGCGCACAAGTCAGGGGAAACACTTCTGTACATATGTATACTCTAGCCAATTTAGAGATGCCAGTCAGGGGAGCATTATAGTGCAAATAAAGGGGAAAGAGAGTCAGGGCGAGAATCGACCACAATTTTAATGTTCACCTTTATAAGAGCCGAATCAAAGAGTCGACTCCTCAGTGAATGACATTCAGCTGCTTTTTTTTTTCTGAAAATCATTTTAATTGTTAAAATCAGTGATGGATAATTCATGCTTTCTATCTAAACCATTCAGGTAAAAGGGAGGAAAAATAGCCAAACCAGCTTATGTAATGTTTGAGTGTTTAGAAATTGTGTGATTTAAACCGATTATTTTTTTGCAGTCTTCTCATAGACACGCATTCAGAAAGATCAAACAATTTGTTCAATTTTTTCAACTAGTTGCGGTGTAATGTGCAGTGCAATATACAGTGCAAACTTTGTTCAACTTTGCTGATGAAAAAAACAACAAATTTGTGTTTGCCAGAAGTGCAAAGCATCCTGTGATCTGGGGATTGGTGTAGTTTTGGTTTGCAAACCAGTCGTTAATCACATGACTTTATGAAGACGACTCTTTGGGGACGTTTCACACTCTCCAAAGCTTTAGTGTTTTTACTCTGCATCACTGTGTGGACACAGAGGTTTAAAAATGTCCAGGAAAATGAAAGGGAGGAAAGCATCAAGAGTGGAATCGATGACCTTGGAAGAGAGCATCCTGAAGAATTGTCAACAGATATACACGGATTCAGACAACGGTAATGAATCATCAGCTCATATTACTTTATCAGCCTTAAACACTTTGCCTTGTGCCTTTTATTTAATATCTTACATTGACCATGTTTGATAAAGGAAGTAAGTTTATTCAGGACCTCAATGTGGGAAAGTATTTTTAGTTAGTAATCAGGAATCTCTCATTCTCTCTCACACACACAAACACACGCACAGTACAGATTTATATAATGAAATAGCACCTAACACCTTCTATGTTAAACCATTATATTACTATTTTTTTTAGAGTCATTAATTAAAAAAAGTACAAAATGTATTTGGGTTATCTATTAAGCCAAAGAGCTTTTTTTTTATTCATATTAGATGTAACTTTCATTTATTTGGTTTTAAGTTTAAGCCATGCTGACAGCACAATTCCATGATCCCTGGCTTGATCCCGAGCTCTGCACTCTCGGTACAGGTTTTCACATGTTCTTTCCTTTGTCCCAGTGGGTTTCCAATCCAGGGTGAATTTTCATGTGTCAGACTTGGTGTTTGCTGCAACCCTGACCAGTATAAATAGGTTACTGCAGATGAATGAATAGATGAGGGTTTAGATTAAACTGCACAATAAAAGAATGAGGGTTAATTCTGCTTCAGAATGACCAGGCTGATCTGTAAGGCCTTCAGTCGTGTCTGGCACATTTGACTTTGAAAGTCTTTTTCCAATGCAAATTTCAATAGACTAAAAATTCAAATCTGCTTGATTTAGGCAGGGCTTGATTTGTATTTTTTTTTTAAGGAATAAGGATGAGGATGAAAAAGAATTCCATTCACAAATCCCAAATCAACCCAAGGGCAAAGAAGTGGCTTATATGGCTTCAACGCCTATATAAGATTAAACCTTTTGTTTAATGGAGCCATTGATCTCTATTTCACCTGATTCTTCTTTTCCCTGTATCTTCTCTGTGACTACAAGTCGGGTTTGTTGTTTCTGAAAATCTTATGCAATAACCTTCCCTCTGTATATTTGAAATTTTGCATATTATTATTTCCACTAATTAGTCCAAATATATATAGATTTAACTTTGTTTGCCCGGTTATATATTCCAGTTAAGTGTCAAGTCAGTTACTTGTATGAAATGTAAACATTTTTAATTTTAATTGTAATATTTAATTTAATTTGATTAATTTTTTTAATTCAGAATTGGTTCTGTCCCCCCCCCCCCCCCCACAGACCAAATACAGAGACTAAGAACATATTTTAAATCCAAAATATGCTTAAAAAAGGTTGGAATCTGATCAATCAAATCAATTCAAGAGACAATTCCACAATGATGTTTGTCTCAGCCTCAAACACTGAGCTTCTCATGTGTTATTTATTAGTTATTGTGTGTGTGTGTGTGTGTGTGTGTGTGTGTGTGTGTGTGTGTGTGTGTGTGTGTGTGTGTGTGTGTATGTGTGTGTGTGCGTGAATATATACCTATATATGTATAAAAAAAATATTAAAAAATGGGAATATGTCTGAATTGTTATTTTATTATTTAGTTGTTTTTTTTTATGCCACATAATTCTAAAGGTTACAAGTTTGTCAACAACAAAATTTTCTCGTCTCTCAAATGAAAGCTACGTCTGGCTTCCAACACTGCAAGACTAAATATCTCTAAGGCATATTTGACAACCAAAACAACTCTAAAAGCACATTGCCAAACACATGTAGCTCAACTCACCGAAAGTGCTCAACAGGAAGAAATGTTGTTTTGGGCCTCAGACATTAATAATGTTCTATTCACACTCTATGCACTCTATACACAGTTGTCATCACACGCACCACTTTCTACAGCCCCGGTGTTTGGTCTTTTATTCTTATTTCTTTTTTTATGTGGCAATCATGAAATTGTACCGAAATGTTCAATCATATCAGAATTAAGAATTAGCATAAGCAGAATTTCAAATAACAATAGCAATTGCTATGGCAATTTATTTTTTTCAGCAATAATAAGAAAATATATTTTTCAAACAAATTTGTAATATTTTATAATATTTGTAAAAAAAATAATCAGTAATCATTTAGGCACAAAGAAATCATTTATTTATTTATTTATTTAAAAATCTATTCATTGTCTTATAGCTAACACCTGAAATCTTTTTGTAGGATTAATAGCAATAGCTCAGTCTGTTGGCATGACTCTGATGCCTCCCAGGAAGAAGATCACCGTGATGTTGATTGGGAACCACTCAGCTGGAAAACGCTCCTTCATCAACTGGTATATATGTGCAATTTTACAAATGTTTAGAAGCATTGTAAGTGAATGTGCTTCTCATTGAGACATTTTGTTGTAGGTACATAGAAGACCAAATCCTCTTCAAGGCGCAGGCCTTCACTTTTGTGACTAGCGGGTGTGAGAGAAAGTCTCTTACGGTAACTTTGTTCATTTTGTTCATTCAGAGATTCACTTTGTGTGAAATTTGGCATTGTGCGTTACAGAATTGTCTCCACTCTTTTAGAGCAATGAAACTTTCCAGATGTATCCACACTTTAAGCCACTTCAGGAGGTTAAAGGTTAGTTACGAAGATGTTAAATGTAAAGTTTCTATAATGGTTTAACTATAATAATATTTCTCGGTGTATACAGTACGTATTTATAGGCATATTTAAAATGATTATAAGCATTATCTGGGATTCATTTACGCTAAAGTTTTGCACACACTTTGCTTTAAGCGACTAAACCTACCCGACTATTTACAGTAAGTGAAAGGCTGCAAATCATCAAAGTGTGTGTCTGTCTGTCTGTCTTTGTTTAAGGTGTGTCTGAATATGTTGGCACTGAGATCTGCACTTCTCAGCAGAAGCATTTCAGTTTGGTGACTTTTGTGAACACTCCAGGACTGGTGGATGGAGATATGAAGTATCCCTTTGATGTGGACCAGGCCATCCTTCAGCTAGGTGTGTGTGTGTGTGTGTGTGTGTGTTTTGCATAATTGTTTTATGTGTCATGTCCAACTACTTAGACATTTTATCCATATGATGTTAGCTGCATGTGTTACGGTTATGTTCCTCCTCTTCAGGTGATGTGTGCGATTTGATCCTGGTCTTCTTCGACCCCATGGGACAGGCTCTGTGCAAACGCACGCTTAACATCGTGGAGCAACTCAACGAAAAGCAGGGAGATCGACTCCGCTTTTACCTCAGCAAAGCTGACGAAGCTGGAGGAGAGTCAGACAGAAAGGTGAGCGGTGGCGGTGTTAGTGTTGCTTCTTGTGTCTCTTTATTACTTGTAAACACTTTGTCAGAACTAAGTGCAGGTTGTGATTGCTCCTTACAGAGAGTGATGATGCAGATTGTGCAGGAGTTGTGTAAACGTCCAGGTCTTAACAAATGTGGCTTTGACATGCCTACAATCTACATCCCCAATCCCAACAAGGTACTACCAAGGATCTAAAATCACCTCTGTTTGGATTAATAAATTATAAGAATCAGATATCTTTGATAATAAAATAATTCATTTGTTTATACTGATTGAAAATGTCAATAAGTGTAAAATGGTGGGAAATAAAGATTTTTTTATAGCTGGTTGTTATTTTTGTGTTTGTTTCAACAGCCTAGTCTATGTGTCAATCAGATTGAGGAGGTGTGTCACACCATACAGGAGGCCATCAAACAGACTGTACAGAACACACGGAATACGCTGATGGAGGATTGTGATCTCGTCTGTGAGGCTGTTATTGATACGCTCAACAATGACCAGTAATACAGCTTTCTGTGCTCGTGTTATGTTTTCACTGCTTTTTCAATGGGGTCCTCAGGTATCTAGTTTGATAGCAATTTAATCAGAATTGATTTAAATAGAACAATAGACACCTGACGACACTCTTGGAAGTACGGATGCACAGTTCTTTACTTTCATTTTTTCTTGTGATTCTGAGGTAGAAATGAACTAAATATAAAACTAAGCTGATTCTAGGGCAGAATGTTAAAGACGTAAATGCTAGTGTGCGGTTTAATTCAAACCCAAAAGTAGCATTAGTGGTAACTACTGGAGCAAAACAGAGATTAATAATGGCATGTAAACCTGATTAAATTAACTCTTGTATCACTGATGTAGGCAGTATTTCCAGGAGAAAAGGAAAGCCTGGCGTTTGAGCTGCTCCCTGGGCCTGCTGGGCTTCAGCATACACATGCTCTTTATCTTGATGCTGGGAATCCTTTACAGGGACCTGCTGGAACAGGCACTGGGTATTTATGGTGTAGAGACACTGTTGATCTATCTGGTGAGTGGCATTGGCATTAGGCATTTAACAGAACACGAATACATGTTTGGGATAAACAAATACTCTGCTCTAAAGGGATACTCTGCTCTAATGTGGATATTTGAAGCACTAAACAGATACAAATAGTGTCATTGCAGTACATATGTCTGTTTTATTT
The DNA here is from genome assembly GCF_022655615.1 of Tachysurus fulvidraco. Classification (NCBI taxonomy): domain Eukaryota; kingdom Metazoa; phylum Chordata; class Actinopteri; order Siluriformes; family Bagridae; genus Tachysurus; species Tachysurus fulvidraco. The sequence goes on along the minus strand of NC_062532.1, from coordinate 18,216,317 downwards.
TATGACCAAAGACATAAAGACATTATCCATATTTCTGGTAACTGTATGAATTTGAATGGTGAGTATGCATTGCGTACACACTCTGCTGATTTATACTAATATAAATTTTGTTTGCGCTCTTTTTGTAGGCTCCAGTGATTATGGTGCTTGATTTGATGCCAGTGCAATTTCAGCTCATTACATGTGGTTTCTTGATGCAACTCTCTGTAATTTTCAACATCCTAGCTTTCCTCCTTTTTCAGTAAGTAAACCTGTGTGTGTGTTGGGTGCATGTTTGCTCGGTCTATGTATACATCTTTGACATTTTCATGTCTATCTGTGTCGCTGTTTCTATAGAACTAAGCCGACTCTGTCCAGAAAACAAAAGAGAGAGTTGCAGGAAAAACTGGAATATGTGCAGCAGGTCGTGAAAACTAAAAAGGTAGTATGTGTGTTTAAATAGGTTAATACTGTATATGAGGGGTGCTTAAGAAAATAAATACATTATGGCTATGTGCATTTGTTTTTACTTTAATCAGGTACTGCCTTGAGAATAATTAGCTGGTGTGTTGGTAGAGTTGCCATTTTACAGCTCCAAGCTGTGTAAAAACCTGGAGTTTGCAGTTGCTGATAAATGAATGAACGACTTACATTATCTAATTTGTTTTTATAAAACTGAGCAATTGAGGGTTAAGGGCCTTGCTCAGGGGTGCAACAGTGGCAGCTTGGTGGACCTGGAATCCACCACGACCTTCCGATTGGTAGCCCAACACCTTAACCACTAGGCTACCACATGCCCGTTGATTTTATGTATGAATGAACGATTAACTTACTATCATTATTAAATATTGTATACAACACATTTCTTCCCCTCTTCAACTTTTGGCCATTTTCTCCTCTGCTAAAGAAACTCTTAAGCCTTTTTTAAGTCCTCCTCACTACTCTTAATACTTTTTTACCTCATGAGCTCTTTTAAGGGTTAAAATGCTTCATGAATAACTTTTTTCTTTACTAGCTTCTTCTCTTTAATCTTAAGGGAAAACAACCACATTTCTAAGAATTTTCTTCGCATTATGCCATTCAGAGAAACTCTTTACACTAAGAAGCTTTATCAATATAAACCCTGATCTATTTACAAATGAAAACAACCATCAAACTCCAAACTCCAAATTAAAGTCCATTTATATATGTATTTGAATTGTTGTTCGTGTTGCGGTGTGTTTTTATAAATTGCTATACAATAATGTACAGTTCAGCTTCCTCTCTGTCGGTGTCTGTCACTCACAATCTGTTTGTCTTTTTGTAACTCTATCTCTCTGTTCCTCTGTCACTCTTTCTTTCTATCTATCCAATTCTTCCCTTTCTTTCTCTTTATCTCACTCTAGCAAATACCCGAGAAAAAATATGTAGGACCATATCAAAAATACTGCTTGTGTTAAAATTCTAGATAGCATCTTGGATAAAACAGTGTGTAGTCTTTCTATTGACATTGTTTTACATTACATTTTTTATTGTATTAACTTGTTTTCACTTAAAGCTTAACATAGCTACATCTTCTTTTTCTCATTTTAACTTTCTGTATCTCTGGTATGAACAGGAACTAACTCCAGGGTTTGGAGTCCTATCTCCACCACCATCAGCTCTTTCTCTGCCTCCAGGTGTAGGCACGCTGTTTTCCATGCCCCCTCCTGCACCAAAGGCTGAAAAAGGTAAAGATGTTCTTGATCACAATTAAGGATGATCTCACAGAGAGTGAGAGAAACACAGACATGTGAATAATCCATGTTTTTGTGTTTTCCTGCAAAAGTTAAGTGCAGAAAGTTCCAGCCGCAGCCCAACTTTGATGATGAGCCTCTGTTAGAGGTGAGGCATGAGGCACAAACAGCACATAGATATTTTAATAGAAGCAATACAATTATTGGTATAAAAATATGAACTCTTCCTATATGTTTATGGGCAAAGATTATTTGATTAGACCCTTGTGGTATGTGGACCTTTTGGACCATTTCGTACTGTTCTGGTCAAATTGACTATTAGGCTTTTAAAAGCACTACAGTAAAAAAAACAACTACAGATTCCTTTACTCATATTGTCCTTATATTAATTCCTTAACAATATAGATAACATTTGTGAATAATATAATATAATATAATATAATATAATATAATATAATATAATATAATATAATAAATTCAATTTTGAGACAGCTTTCAAACATGCAGCTACAAATGAGGCTGATTTACAACAAACAAAAAATACTTTTAGTAAAAATACATTTTCCAAAAATAGTATACACTATATTCATAAATATAGAAAGTATGCACTTAAAGAGATGCTTAGAAAAAACAAATTACCAACAGACACAGAAACTGATATGATTTTAATGTTCTACAGACTGTATCTCAATCCGTTCTTTAATTCAGGTACTTAATTTAGTTAAGGTACTGATCAGAGAGTTGGCCAATTTATGGGTTGTCTCCTCTTTAATCGCAAAGTATTTCCAGGCCACTGGAAAAGCCTCTCAACCAACTTTATCTACAGATGTATGTAGCTTGTTTCCATTGTTGTAGCTCTCAAATGATTACTTACATTAGTGTTTACATTTATTAACTTTATTCAACATTCTATATATGGTTTGTTTAAATCTAGCAACTTTTATTTGATACATTGATCTCTTAAATGCTTATATGTTTAAAAAAAAAGTCAAAGATATCGGTCCTGACTGCTGTTGGTAAATGTCAGTGATATTATCATGTCGCAGTGAGCCAGGGTCCTTACCGGTGAGCTAACCTGGGTACATGATATACTGAAATTCTTATTAGAGTCATCGTAAGACACCCAAGGTGCCTCTGAAGGATATGATAACAGAGAAGAAAGACACCACACTGCTGCAGAAAGATACCACACCTTGTAAGGTCAGACTCACATCTCTATCTTTTCCTTTGTCTCCATTTAAAATGTTCCATGTAATAAAAAGCAGTCTGACCTGGTGCTTTTCCATTAGTCTATTTCCCATGACATATTTGTGTGTGTGTGTGCGTGTGTGTGTGCAATTTTGTCTCATCAGACTTGACAAGTTCTCCATAATGGTGACCAGCGCAGCGGCATGAAACTTGAACTGAATTTTGACCTTCAAATATGTTCATATAAACAATGTTTTCAATGTGTTCTAATAACAATCTTGTATAAAATAGAAACAGCTTTTAACACAAGTGCAGCCATACTTATAGTTTACATGTCAGTCTCAGATTTAAGCCCTATCGAAATGATTGGAATTGACACACATAAATCCACACTATATACAGTATAATGCTAAAGATGTTGTATATGAAATTAAAAAAACATCAATTTCTGACATTCAAACCAGCAAAATGGGTTACATATAAATACCAGGAAATAAAAACTGAAATTCTAAACTTTCTCCTTATGTCCATCTTTTCATCTCAAACACAAATGTCTTCACTCTAAAGAGAAAAAGATTTTGTTGTTCCAATATTTATGAGAGGAATGTATGTATTATATTTTATAAAAATCTATCTGTCCACAGAAAAAGCTAAAAGATCTATATATATATATATATATATATATATATATATATATATATATATATATATATATATATATATATGTATGTATATAGGTTTTGTGTTGTAGACCTACTGGAGTGACAAATGCACTGTATCACTATATGTTTTTAATGATTGGTTATGCACAGTTTTACTAAGCATAAATAAACCAAATTTGTATACCTTTTATGAGTCCAGAAATCATCTGCACTGGTGATGCACTGAAAAACTTTAGTACAAAATCTTAAATGCTTGTTGCTCTGTTTAACTATTTAATTAAGAGCTGGAAATTAACTCACCAGTTGGTAAAACAGGAACAGCGTGGTCTGTGTTTTGGAAGCAGACCGAGCTGTGTTTTTATACAGAGTTCTACCTTTACATGATGTGATATATGGCTTGAAATAAATACTTTTACACTATTCATGTGTACTGTATATTTAAAAAAAATGGACCAATTGTGAATTCATTTTGGATCTTATATTGATATTAAATAATTATTGTAACTAGCAGATGAACGGATTAGGTTTTGAAATCAAGCCAAACAGGGTCAAGATCACAGCAATTACAAATGCATGAAATAGTCGTTCTTCAATAGCTTCCTTCCTGTTTGTCATACAGAGCTGTTACATACATGTTTAAGTTTGTTGTTTGTTGGCCATTTAAGCCAACTTTTTGCCATTGGTCAATCTACCGTCCCATCCCTCCATGCAGTATGCCTATATTCAAGATATCTCATGAATAAGTGAATATTTCTAGGAATTATATGAAATGATCTTTGTGACAAGCAAACGAAGATGGAATGAATACAAACAGCAAGGTCAAGGTCACAGCAAGATTAACTATCTGGAATAGTTTTTCTTATATAGCTTCCTTCCTGTCTGGAGTATATTTCAAGGGTATTTCAGGCATTACAATTTTGCAACAAGAAGAAAAAGAGACTGTGGGAGCACTTCTGCTTGTTTAATGAGGAACAAGCTGCTGCCCGATCCACACTGTAGATCATTTTGAAGATAAATTGCATTTTCTACAATATTGTGTATTAATGATGTTTGTGTGTGTGTGTGTGTGTGTGTGTGTATATATATATATATATATATATATATATATATATATATATATATATACTTTAGATACTACACTACATTTTCTATATACATTATAGAAACATATATAGATAGTAATATAAATAATATATATAAATAATATAATATTTGTTTGTGTGTGTGTGTGTGTGTTTGCGCGCGCGCGCTAAAAGGTTTGAATGACCCTGAAGTGTTCAACTGTTAATATTTGGACAGATTAGATTAGCCAGCTGGCGCTTGTGCAGCTTTTCTTAGTCTATACTCTGAGATAACAAGCCGAGAAATAAAACTTGCTCTAAACTTGCTTTACCTCGTTCCTAATCTTCCTTGTGAGCCGAGCTCTAGCCTGCAGGAAGGATGGTGACGTCACTTCCGCAGGGTTAAACCGGGGAAAGTTGTTTCCTGAACATCTAGCAGTTGTGGACGTGTATTTTCATTTTTAATGGATTTTCAGCTGAACTCGCAGCATTAACAGGCGACAGGATTTTAAAATGCACGGAGACAGATAATAATGCTGAAACGGATAGGAAGTGTTAAAGAGTTTTAGAGCATGGAGGTGACGAGCAAAGAGAACAGTAAGTCTGTTGGTATGTAAACTAACCTGAGATGTTAGCTAACTAGCAAACAAGGCGCTATTGTTGTAAACAAAGTTACTTCGACGTGTTTTTCGCTCGTGTATAATCCAAATTTAGCTCCTTTTTTGTGATATTTGCTCCATAACAAAGCAGTTAAAACTGTAACTGCTGTCAAAATCCCAGAATTAATTTTGGGATATTTTGACAGCTGGAACATTTGACAGCTGGAAAGTTAATGGTAAGAAAAGCATTAAAAAACATCACCAGGATGAACCAGGATCTGGTTTAGTATCGAGAAAAGTTTGTGTATTTCTGTCATCAACAGGTGTTTATGACGATTCTTTCACTTGCATGCCACTTTGGATTAAACCAATCAGACCAAATCTGCTCTAATCCAATTAAATGAGTGTTTTGTAACTGTATATAAAAGTAAAAGGCAGAAACATTCTGTCATTTTTGTTTAATTTCATTTAATCTGATCTGCAATACTTAATGAGTAGGCAGTGACCTACCAGTTAAACACAACAGCTTGCGAGAAAGTGTTTAATTCCTTGTGTCCAACATGTTTAAAAAGAAAGGTGCATGGTGTAATGGAGGTACATGTGCAGGGTCGTTCGGTGACCTTGTGTCTTTCTCTTTTTCTCATCAGCGTTGCCTGATGATGAAGTGAATATACAGCTCCAGCTGCTTGAGTGTCGAGCACAATTGGAGCACTGGCAGGGAGTGGCGAAGATCTGTGAGCTGAGCAAACAGGAGGAGCTACAGGACCTGCAGAGACAGTGTGACCAGGAGATACAGTCTCTTCATGAGGCTATACGAGGTAAGGAGCAGAAGAGAAAGTGAAAGGGAACGTTCTAGCAGATTGTATGGTTTCGCTACAGCTAGCTTGATCAAGTAAGCTGTTAAACTCTGCAGAAAACCCCACTTCTCTTCTCTCTGACTTTTTTTCTCTCTTCATTTCTCAGAAACAGCCTCTCAGTATGAAGCCAGAATATCTGCTCTACAATCAGAGCGCTCCCAGTGGAGGAGAGCAGGGTTCACTCCAGAAAACAGGGTGTGTGTCTGTGTTTGTGTGTCTGTGTTTGTGTGTCTGTGTTTGTGTGTCTGTGTATGTGTGTCTGTGTGTCTGTGTATGTGTCAGTGTTTGTGAGTGTGAGTGTGAAATTATTGTTTACTTGTCTGAGCAGGCCATGATGTGAAAAGGAAATGGAAATTCTTTACAATTTAAAGAAATACACCAGTATATTTTTACCATCATGATCTGCATTTTAATTTATTTAGACATGTTTAAAAATATTATGCAACACAAAAGCTAGTACCATAAAATGAGTCTAATTTCTAAAGATGATGAATTTGACACATTTGCAACTTTATTTACGAATCCTTTTTATTCAGGAGTCTATAAAGGTAGAATTATTGGAAAGATTGCTTTATAAAGTGAGAGACAATTAGTTTTTTCTGTTCTTTCCTTAGAAAAGTACAAGTTGAAAAGTACAAGTTGCTTGTGGCAGTTCATGTTGTTTACTTTTGAACTGTAGGACAGCGTAAAGAAAGGAAGGATAGAGAGCGGCTCTCCGCCTAGTGACAGGCTGAAGAACGAGTGTGCTGCAGGAGACGGTGACTCTCGGGAGCTGCTGGCCGAGCCCTCTGATGCTGAGAGTACGGGGCTCCATATGGAGGGTTTCTACACACAGCAGTGTGATTCCTCTTCTCTGTCCTGCTTCTCTTTGGATACCCCATCTCTGCCCCGGCGCATGCCCCCTCAGGATGACACTGCTTCCCTGGTCTCAACAGGAACTCTTGTGCCTGAAGCTATCTACCTGCCCCCACCAGGACACCATCTGGTCACACATGCAGACTGGGATGGACTCCATGCACAAGTCAGTACAGCCTCTTTTTTTTTTTAAATGTATTAAATTATTATTATTATTATTTTATACAAGAGTTACTTGTTCGATAGTGAAGAATAATGTTAGATACTTTAAAGCGTTTTCCAGTACAACGTATATGTAGCAGGATTTGTATATCAATCATAGTCGTAACATGCATGGGCTTAAAGGGAATGAGTGAATTAATTGAATTTCTGATCAGACTTTACAATATTGTGGGATTTGTTGCCTTATTAAAAAAGAGAAGCTGGTTGTAGTGTAAAGAGAAGCTGTCTGTAAAGTGTTAAAGGAACTGAATTGTTTTGTGGATGTTCTGCAACATCAAATATAACTATAAATTAATTAGAATGTATGACATTGTTCCTTATTTAATAAGATGTAATGACTGGCAAATTGCTGTGGATTAAGAGAATTAAAACACTTCAGCTCTTGTTTTAGAAAATAGGGTGTCTATATTAATGTCAAACACAGTCTGAAGGCAATCATTAGTCCGATGCTCGGTCAGCGGCACTGTGGTTGAATTTAACATGTGCCTGCCTGCTCAGCAGTGAATACAGGGAAGTTCTGTTTTTATTTTTTTTGTTCCCTAGATTGAGTTTGTTTGTTACATTCAAAGATATTAACAGTCTTTACTCTGATCAACACTTATAGCAGTGCAGCTTACGATGCAGTGGTGCATCTGTGGTCTTCTGAAGCTTAGTTTCAGAATGGAGCTTTAATTTTTGGTAGATTTGTTGTAACTAATATCCGGTTCTTAGCTATATTATATCTGATCACTGCACAGATGTGACTCATTGTGTTCCTGCGATTATCAGGTGGCAGAACTTCAGGAGGAATTAACTCACTTGAAGGAGCAGAAGGCACAACTTGAGAAGGAGCTGGACATTCAGACAACAGAAACCAAGAAACAGGTAGAGACTTACTTGTGACTTTTGAGAGGAACTTTGTTATTTATATATATATATATATATAAGTTCCTCTCAAAGGTTACAAGCTGTGTGTAAGCTGCACTGCTATATATATATATGTATGTGTGTGTGTGCGCGTGTTTATAGTATAATTAGTAATTAGAAGTTCTCAATTTTTTTTGTTAATACTGTGTGTGTGTGTGTATGTGTGTGTGTGTGTGTGTGTGTGTGTGTGTGTGTGTGTGATACATAGGTGGCAGTACTGCAGTCCCAGGCGCAGACTTCTGAGACTCTCCTCCAAGAGCTGCAGAAATCTTTCAGCCAAGCACAGAGCACTGTACAGAGCAGACTGGTGAGTAAGGACAGATGAAGCAGTGAGCAAAAAATTCATTTTGGGTAATATAGTGAGGAAAGATTTGCATTTACATGTAGACATGAGAAAGATTCTCTTATATTAAAAGTTTATTCTGACTTTGTTTGGTGAAACTGCTCCACTTGTGTGCAGAAAGAGCTGTCTCTGTCTCAGAGGAGAGTATGTAGTGAGCTGTCCAGGTTGAAAGGGGGGGAGATGGAAGAAAGCACAGCTGGAGATGAACACTCAGAGCTATTTACTCTACAGGTAAAACACCCCTATTGTGTCTGCCTGTGTGTGTGTATCTCTGGCTGTGTGTGTATCTGTATCTCTGGCTGTGTGTGTATCTGTATCTCTGGCTGTGTGTGTATCTGTATCTCTGCCTGTGTGTGTGTGTATCTGTATCTCTGCCTGTGTGTGTGTATCTCTGGCTGTGTGTGTATCTGTATCTCTGGCTCTGCCTGTGTGTGTATCTCTGCCTGCCTGTGTGTGTATCTCTGCCTGCCTGTGTGTGTATCTCTGCCTGCCTGTGTGTGTGTATCTCTGCCTGCCTGTGTGTGTGTATCTCTGCCTGCCTGTGTGTGTGTGTCTCTGCCTGAGTGTGTGTGTGTGTGTCTCTGCCTGAGTGTGTGTGTCTCTGCCTGAGTGTGTGTGTGTGTCTCTGCCTGAGTGTGTGTGTGTGTCTCTGCCTGAGTGTGTGTGTGTGTCTCTGCCTGAGTGTGTGTGTGTGTCTCTGCCTGAGTGTGTGTGTCTCTGCCTGAGTGTGTCTGCCTGAGTGTGTGTGTGTGTCTCTGCCTGAGTGTGTGTGTGTGTCTCTGCCTGAGTGTGTCTGCCTGAGTGTGTGTGTGTGTCTCTGCCTGAGTGTGTGTGCCTGAGTGTGTGTGTATCTCTGCCGGAGTGTGTGTGTATCTCTGCCGGAGTGTGTGTGTATCTCTGCCGGAGTGTGTGTGTATCTCTGCCGGAGTGTGTGTGTGTGTGTATCTCTGCCGGAGTGTGTGTGTGTGTGTATCTCTGCCGGAGTGTGTGTGTGTGTGTATCTCTGCCGGAGTGTGTGTGTGTGTGTATCTCTGCCGGAGTGTGTGTGTGTGTGTATCTCTGCCGGAGTGTGTGTTTGTGTATCTCTGCCGGAGTGTGTGTTTGTGTATCTCTGCCGGAGTGTGTGTGTGTGTATCTCTGCCGGAGTGTGTGTGTGTGTATCTCTGCCGGAGTGTGTGTGTGTGTATCTCTGCCGGAGTGTGTGTGTGTGTATCTCTGCCGGAGTGTGTGTGTGTGTATCTCTGCCGGAGTGTGTGTGTGTGTATCTCTGCCGGAGTGTGTGTGTGTGTATCTCTGCCGGAGTGTGTGTGTGTGTATCTCTGCCGGAGTGTGTGTGTGTGTATCTCTGCCGGAGTGTGTGTGTGTGTATCTCTGCCGGAGTGTGTGTGTGTGTATCTCTGCCGGAGTGTGTGTGTGTGTATCTCTGCCGGAGTGTGTGTGTGTGTATCTCTGCCGGAGTGTGTGTGTGTCTCTGCCTGAGTGTGTGTGTGTCTCTGCCTGAGTGTGTGTGTGTGTGTCTCTGCCTGAGTGTGTGTGTGTGTGTCTCTGCCTGAGTGTGTGTGTGTGTGTCTCTGCCTGAGTGTGTGTGTGTGTCTGTCTCTGCCTGAGTGTGTGTGTGTGTCTGTCTCTGCCTGAGTGTGTGTGTGTGTGTCTCTGCCTGAGTGTGTGTGTGTGTCTGTCTCTGCCTGAGTGTGTGTGTGTGTCTGTCTCTGCCTGAGTGTGTGTGTGTCTGTCTCTGCCTGAGTGTGTCTGTCTCTGCCTGAGTGTGTGTGTGTGTGTGTCTGTGCGTGAGTGTGTGTGTGTGTGTCTCTGCCTGAGTGTGTGTGTGTGTCTCTGCCTGAGTGTGTGTGTGTGTGTGTCTCTGCCTGAGTGTGTGTGTGTGTGTGTGTCTCTGCCTGAGTGTGTGTGTGTGTGTCTCTGCCTGAGTTGTGTGTGTGGTGTCTTCTCTGCCTGAGTTTGTGTGTGTGTGTCCTCTCTGCCTGAGTGTGTGTGTGTGTGTCTCTGCCTGAGTGTGTGTGTGTGTGTCTCTGCCTGAGTGTGTGTGTGTGTGTCTCTGCCTGAGTGTGTGTGTGTGTGTGTCTCTGCCTGAGTGTGTGTGTGTGTGTGTCTCTGCCTGAGTGTGTGTGTGTGTGTCTCTGCCTGAGTGTGTGTGTGTGTGTGTCTCTGCCTGAGTGTGTGTGTGTGTGTGTCTCTGCCTGAGTGTGTGTGTGTGTGTGTCTCTGCCTGCCTGAGGGTGTTGTGTGTGTGTCTCTGTCCTGAGTGTGTGTGTGGTGGTGTGTCTGCTGCCTGAGTGTTGTGTGTGTGTGTGTCTTCTGCCTGAGCTGTGTGTGTGTGTGTGTCTGCTGCCTAGTGTTGGTGTGTGTGGTGTCTCTGCGCTGAGGTGGTGGTTGTGTGTGTGTGTCTCTGCCTGAGGTGTGTGTGTGTGTGTCTCGTCCTGAGTTGTGTGTGTGTGTGCTCTGCCTGAGTGTGTGTGTGTCTCTGCCTGAGTGTGTGTGTGTCTCTGCCTGAGTGTGTGTGTGTGTCTCTGCCTGAGTGTGTGTGTGTGTCTCTGCCTGAGTGTGTGTGTGTGTCTCTGCCTGAGTGTGTGTGTGTGGCTCTGCCTGAGTGTGTGTGTGTGGCTCTGCCTGAGTGTGTGTGTGTGGCTCTGCCTGAGTGTGTGTGTGTGTCTCTGCCTGAGTGTGTGTGTGTGTCTCTGCCTGAGTGTGTGTGTGTGTCTCTGCCTGAGTGTGTGTGTGTGTCTCTGCCTGAGTGTGTGTGTGTGTCTCTGCCTGAGTGTGTGTGTGTCTCTGCCTGAGTGTGGGTGTGTCTCTGCCTGAGTGTGTGTGTGTCTCTGCCTGAGTGTGTGTGTGTCTCTGCCTGAGTGTGTGTGTGTGTCTCTGCCTGAGTGTGTGTGTGTCTCTGCCTGTGTGTCTCTGCCTGAGTGTGTGTGTGTGTCTCTGCCTGAGTGTGTGTGTGTGTGTGTCTCTGCCTGTCTGCCATTCTGTCTGTCTGTCTGTCTGGGTGCCTGTCTGTCTGTGTAAGATGTATTTACTCAGCCTGTGTCTGTGTAGGGAGCACACACAGAAGAGAGGCTACGTATTGAAATTGTGAACTTGAGGGAGCAGCTGGAGATGCGAACAGAAGAGAGTGGTTAGTACTTTTAAATTTCTGTAATTTCTTAAAATTACTTTAGTTTCTGATGTCTTCTTCTTAAAGGTGGGATCTCCGATGTTTAAGAAATGCTTCAGAAAACTGAGTCCGGAGGACAAACTAAACAAAAATCATAACAAACATGTAGCCAATGAGCAGAAAGGGGCGGGTCTTGTCAATATGCGGCGGAGAGAGTGTTCAGTGCGCATGTGTGACATTAGACATTAGAAGTAGGACGTGTTAATATAGGATCAGCTTTCCAGCGCTGGAGAGAACTGAAGGAGCAGGAAGTTGGCCACAAATTCACAGGTTGGAGTTTCCCGAGTCAATAACTCCTGAGCTAAACGCTGTTACTACACAAATAACACCTCTTTTCTATCGTAGTAATGTAGAGACGCAGCTACAACCGCGTTTTGTGTAGTAACAGCGTTTAGCTCAGGAGTTTTTGACTCGGGAAACTTAACTTTACTTAAGACGCCGAGGCGCTTTTTTCCTTCTCGATAGGTGAGTAACGTTGGTTTTGCTTTGTTACACAGAACTAATATATGCCTTTGTCCTTTGCATGATTATGCTTGTGTGTCATTTTTGCTTGTTTGTTTATCTGCAATCGTTATCTGCAATTCCCTTCAGCTATGATAAAGACATATTTCTTTCCATTAGTTGCCTGGGTTACGTATGTATGTGTGGGCGGAGCTATGAATACAGGGGTGGGACCCATTGGGTTAGGGGCGTGTTTGTTTTGGTGATTTTATATGTCAACATTGGCTTTTAAACATCGGAGACCCTGCCTTTAATTAGTGTACTTTTTATTTTCTTCTGTATGTTTAATTGCTGCTTATAATAACTTGTTGCACTTTCTCTGTTCCTTCAGAGGTCCTGGAGGGTGAGTTGGATATATCTTTACAATTTTGCAATATATGTACAGAATAAACAGTTGCTGTTTCATTATAAAATTATGTGTACATGTGTGTGTTTGTAATCCTCAGTCCAGCTCTCCAGCCTTAAAACAGAGACCGACCGCATTCAGAGCGATAAAGAAAAGGTGTGTGTATCTTTGTGTATTACACCATGGTAGGGCTGCATAATATGCATAAACAAAGGACATGCAAATTTTACTGCTTCAAATGATCATGTGACGCATCTTGCAGGATCAAAAACTGTTGAACTTGTAATTTACCCATTTTGATTTGTTCTAAAAGTATTATAGTCCGGATATTTTAGTGTATTAAAATAAGAAGAAGGACATGAAGAGGTTTATATGTTCGTGTGATTTCATAGTTGGAGGGTGAACTACAGGAATCTCGCACTGAGCTACAAGGCCTCCGGGTGGCCCTATCACACCTCCAGAGGGACATCAAGACCCAAAGCCATGACAAGGTATTCGGAGCTGGCATTTGTGTGCTTATTTGCATGTGGAACTATCCGCCACCACCTTCCCACTCACCTGCTCTCCTCCAACATTCACTCAAATTCAGAAGTTTGAAAGTTTAAAAGCACAATATTACTTTAATCACAATCATTTCTATTTTAAATATTTAGAAAATCAGATTTGATTTGAAAGCATCTTGATTTGACCTCTCTTTTCTTTCCCTCAGACAGTGCTGCATGGTCAGTGTTTAGAGTTGCGCAGTCAGGTGATCAGTCTGCGCAGTCAGTTGGATACCAGCCAGGCTGTGCAGAGAGACTTTGTGCAGCTTTCACAGTCACTACAGGTACACAAACCTAACATCTGCTCATTTGGCCGTGTTCACATATAGTGTCTTTTTTTTTTTTAGGTAGCTTTCTTGGTGATTATAAGCAAACATGCAAGTTCTTAAAGTGTCTAGCTAATACTAACTAACCAGTGAATTACTTCAAGCTAATGAAACTGTTACAATTGCACCCGGTGTGGTAGCGAAGAGCACCCGCGGGACTCTACTAGCTAGTATCTCTGCCTGTTAGCTTTGAACCAATGAATATTCTGTCTTCATTTATTAGCAGTTTTCCACACAAGCATGTAAGCTGCTGTAATCTTTTTAGGTGAAGATGGAGCAGATTCGTCAGGCAGAATCTCTGGATCAAGTCAGGCGTGTCCTTGGAGAACCACTTGAAGAAGAAAGTGACCAGCTCAGTAGTGCCACATGAGCCAGTTGGACATTATCAAGCTTTCTCTGGACCAAAGTGAAAAGGATCTCTCTATGTTATGTCCACAGAAATGAACCAGGATCACGCTCAGACTCTAACAAACTACCGATTATTATTAACTGTGGTAAATTTAGGAAACCAGCTTATTTTACTGTTTCAGTGGATGTTGTGTTCTCATACAGCTAACTAACTGAAACATTTTACTATATACGCCGGTTGAAGTTCAGCGAATTAGAGCTAACAGATGATGAACTTAACAAGTCTTTGTCACTGTGTCCACTAACCAGATATCAACTTGATTATAATAACTGTAGATTAAAGTAGAGGGTGAGTATCACTTGGACAGTATCCATAATGACTCCTGCTAAACCTTTCATGCACATAGTCTTACATATATTATATACATTTCTTTATTTTCATGTCTGTCACCAGCCAAAATATCAGAAAATGACCAGAAATCTTCCTAAAAAGGCACACTTTTTCATACTATTCGATGCAAAAAAGAGCAATAATGAAATTTTGAAGGAACTTATTGTTTAGCAGTGTGCAGTATCTGATAAAACTTAGTGTTGTACATTGGAGCAGCAATGATGAAGGTTAACTTGTGTATTTTACTGTATAAAACTGCCCAAAGTTAGACACAAATGACCACCTCAGGCATGTTCTACTGCAGGGAACAATAATATCTTTATATATGAACTTTCTAGACTGTGACCTGATATGACTCCATGTAAAGTAAATTAACACTAGGCTTAATCTGGGTCTCAGACCCCAGTTTTATGAGTGCATGTACCATGGTAATATTTATCTTCTTGTTTGCCATGATGGGCTTCATACATCATGCAACTGTAAATTAACATTTGGCTTCACAGTGAGCATTTTCTGTGTGGTTTTGTGTTCTACTTGGACATGTTTTATTAAAAACACCCTTATGCCCAAAACAGAAGTGGTGGATTTGTATGCATTTATCTCTTTCACCTTTCATTTCAGCATGTCATCTTTATACAGTATATAAGTGAGAACATGCTGGAAATATATAGTTACAGTCAAAAGTACATTTAATTTATACCAACAAGTCATTTAGTGTGCTAGATTTTACAGATTCCTTCAAAACCATTAAACTGTAAATGTTTCACTTTAAATATATAAAATCTTCTGTTCTAATATTTTTTTTCAGGGTCCATTTTCTCTGAACTTTTCCTTAAAATCTGCAGCATTAGTAGCTCGTTGGTTAAGAGTTGGGATTACATTTACGTCATTTTGCAGACTCCCTTATCCAGAGCAACTTACATTTTTATACAACTGAGAAATTGAGGTTTAAGGGCCTTGCAGCTTAGTGGACATAGGAATCGAACTCACAACCTTCCGATTGGTAGCCCAACACCTTCACTAGGATACCACATCCCCCTTTCTGTTTGGATGATCATAATTTCATGCCTCAGATCTGTTGGGTCTTTCAGCAAGGTTCTTAATTGAAGGTTCTTAATAAATGGCTTTATTTAAACCAGCATAAGGGTAAAATTCTGACATAATTTCTATTGCTTCTTTTCAAACCAGTTTCTTAATGTTTTATTTTTAACTAATTGTGTTTTTTCTAAATAAATAAACTGTAAAATAGAGATACATTTTTTATATTTCACACTCAGCTGTGATTTCTCAGGTTTCTCCAGTGTGAACATTCAGCTTTGAGCACACCAAAAATCCCCTGGGTTGTATTTACACATATAATATTTATCAAAAATGACGTGAATGCTATAGGAGTTTGTTAAACATTAGCATTTTTTCTTATTCTCATGTATTAGAATTTAAATAGTTTGAGAGACCCAGAACAGAAGCAAAGCTTTTTTTCAATATATATCTTTATTAAGAAATATATTTTTATTTTTTAGGAATAGAATCCTTAAAATATTAGCTATAATGGTTATAATGTTAATATATTTAAATACATAAACTTAGATCACATTCATATTCACAGAACATTGTGTATTTTATACATTGTCATCTCTTCCTTTTTTTTTTTTTTTTTTTTGTATTTTAGGGTATGTTGACTTGTTCACTGTTGGTTGCTTGAATGTTTCTTGTAATCCATTTCATGATGGGAAATTGTTCTCATTCTTTAAAGCCAGTTCTTATTCATTTTATCTTCTCTTAGTCCCATTTCTTAGCCACCAGGTTCTCTTCTTTTTCTGGAGAAGCAAAAGTCACACATATAAGACACCAAGTGTGCAGGAGGTTTATCTTGGAGCCAGCGTTCGTTACCATCTGCTTTAATCAGCCATGTTCATATAAGCACTGAGTGACATAATTACCTTTTGCGATCTGATACTTCATGCAAACGGAAATAATCAGCAACTCTAAACTACATCTAAAATTAGGAGGCTTATCTAGTCATAAATTTACGCAAACACACACTCATATCCTTTGGAATATGATTTATTTCCAAAGTTCACATCAGCCTCACTACATTAGAACAGAGCAAAATCAGACACCACTATGTTTATTATTTCATGCACTACTGTAAAAAAAAAATGCATCAGTAAAGCACACAACACTAAAATACATACTCACATAGCAGTCTTTTTTCGCACACAGGAACATAAAGACAGATCTTATGCTTAACAAAAAGACAGGGAGGATTGTGGGATGCCTTGCTTTGTTACAGGTATTGTGAAGGGAACAGGATTAGGCTGGAATAAAATTGTGAAGGTGATCAGAGGAGAAGGTAAGGAAGGAACGACAAGTAGTTGAAGTGAAGTGAAAGTCAGTGATTTTCAGGAAAGAGAGGAAGGAAATTATCCAGGTTTTAAAGGTAGGAAGGGAGAATTCTAGTAAATTAGCGATTATTAACATTTAGTTATCAGGGAAATTGTTACAGAACCTTAAAATATTAAAAAAAATAATCAGATTAAATCAAGAAACTAACTTGAGCACAAATTATACTATATTATAATATGAGTCTTCTATATAATCAGTTTTATATTGAGTGATAAGGAGCGTACGCATTCACTTACGTTCCAAGTAGGTGCGAGAGATGTACTTGAGCACCTCATCGATGAGGATGACGGGGAGAGAGAGCTTTAGCACCACGATCCACTGTTCCAGACTCAGATGAGTCAGCTTGAAAATCATCTGTAGTGCAAAAGAGAAACATAGAAATGTATAGAATGTTTAGAAATGTAGAAGTTCATGTAAATTGTCAAACTGTGTCTTTAGTGGAACTGAATTGGAAGTGGGACTCACAGGTAGAGGATCGACATAGATGATCATAAAGTGCAGGGACATGGAAAGGGACATGGCAGCTACCAACCAGAGGTTGCTCCAGGGAGGCATACGCACTAGAGACTGGTTCTCTGACAAGCTGCACACATACACAAAGGTTATAAAGGATGGCATCAAGATACCAAGGTATTAAAGTACTGATCCATTTTTGTGTATGTACACAGTAATATGTGAATGACAGGGGGAAACTTATGTATTACCAAATGAATATACGTATAATCAGATTTAATTAAAAATATCTTGTAAATACCTTTGCATGTTATCTTAATCACAAGTTAAGAAATCACTAAAATTACTTTTGGTAGAAATTTACATACAATTAACGTGTATTCGAAAATGTGGTATCATCAAGGTGACATTTAAACTTTTAAACACACACTTTTAAACAACTTTTAGACATTTAAACACTTAAACTTTCAGCTTGGGTACTTTGAATAAAAACACTTGCATACAAAGAAACTTAATTGCTACCAAGAAGACATTTCTCTTCTGTTAAGTCAAATTCAAAAATCATACTTAGCTTGTCTCAAACGTCTTATAAAACCTTTTAAAAATATTTAGATTTGAGCACTCAACCATAAACTGTACAATTAACAGGCTGGCTATATCAGTGCTGACATGGAATTCTTCCTGAATAATGGAAGTGTGACATGATATCTTTAATGTAATGAAAGTTTGTTGAGCCATTTTGTTAAGGTGGCAGATATAAAGCGTCAAGAGTGTCAGTCTGACCTGTTGAGGGCATTGCACATCTCGATGGTGACCAGAACAGACAGGGCCATGGTCATCGGGGGGGCAGACTCAAACACCTCACATCTAATGTCAGCGAAGTCCTCGTTCTCTTCAGTGCACTGCATGAAGTGGGACTGAAAAACACAAAGCCACCCGGTGAGTACTATTACAGTAGGGAATCTGGTTAAAAAGCCAGGTAGATTTGGTCAATTTTTGTCAGTCCTTTAAGATGTAAAATTTTAAAGGTTATTAGTATGACATTAATGAATTTAGAACATCCTTGGTGTAAAGGAAGAATCTTTTGTGTGCTGTAGTGGATTATATAAGGATTAGGAATCAGTAAAGCTATGTGGTGGTTATTTGGGTATTCACCAGCTGGTAGAAGGTCACCATTGGACCATCCTCACAATAAATGAACCACCATGCAGCAGCAGCCACAGTAGCAGCTCCAACATAACCTGACGGAGAACAAACAGAGAAATACAGACACCCAATGATAAGTAAATGAGGTATATCATTTCTTGAAGATAGGAGGTGGCTCATTGTTTAGTATCTGTATCCAGAACAGGGAGGTTGCAGCAATCTGACATTTTTGTTGGTGAGATTCTTTGTTAAAGAAAATTTTATTTGATTGTACAGTCAACTCTACAGTAATTGTTATCTTTATATGTTTGTATATTAACTTGGGCTGTATTAAGGTACCTCCAATAGCAAGGTATCTGAAGAAGAGCCAGCCAGAAATCAGTGGTTCTTTGGGAGATCGAGGAGCCTTTCCCATTATATCCAGGTCAGGGGGGTTAAAACCCAGAGCGGTAGCAGGAAGACCATCAGTGACCAGATTGACCCACAACAACTGCACTGGGATCAGGGCCTCGGGCAGACCAAGAGCGGCAGTCAGGAAGATACTGAGAGGGAATGAGAAATGTGAGGTTTATAATCGTCTTGAACATGAACTCAAATTGCTGGACTGAGATTGTGGGTAAAATATTACCCACCAGACGACCTCTCCAACATTGGAGGAGATGAGGTAGCGGATGAACTGCTTCATGTTGTTGTAGATGGCTCTACCTTCCTCAACAGCAGATACGATAGAAGAGAAGTTGTCGTCGGCCAGGACCATCTCTGAGGCTGACTTGGCAACGGCTGTGCCAGAGCCCATGGCAATACCAATTTCTGCCTTCTTCAAAGCAGGGGCATCATTCACACCATCACCAGTCTGTTCAAGGGCATTAAAATGTTATTTTTAAAAACTGAACATAATGAAATGTTGCTAAATTTTACTTCTTTACTGTAACTGACTACATACAGTATTAATCTATATCTTACATGAGGATATATTGTTAGTATATTATAATTTAAAAATGGTTAAATTCTATTTAAGCAGCATTAAGATATCTATTAATTAATATACTGTATTTGTAACCTAAAAACGTCTATTGCTGCGGATGCCCTGAGAGAGTTGTAGTCCTCTCACCATGGCAGTGATCTCATCATAACTCTGTAGGAATTCCACAATCTTGCTCTTGTGAGAAGGCTCAACACGGGCATAGCAGCAGGCCTTGCGCACTGCCTCTCTCTGTTGTGTCAGGGGCAGATCATCAAACTCACGACCTGTGAAAGCACGCCCAGTGACGTCTTCATCTTCTCCGAAGATCCCGATGCGACGGCAGATGGCTACAGCAGTGCCCTTGTTATCACCTGTGAGATAGGGAAAAGTTGTACTTATACAGGACAAAGTGTGAGAAATAGTGGAATAAGATCTAATGTATAGTATAGTATAGATTAGAGTATATAGTATAGTATAATCTAGTATAGATTTAAAAAAAAACCTTGGAAGTCAATATGTAGAAAGTGAAGCATCTCACCAGTGATCATAATAACCCGGATGCCAGCAGCCTTGCACAGCTTAATGGAGCCCATGACCTCTTTGCGAGGGGGATCCAGCATGCCAACACAGCCCACAAAGGTGAGATCAGTCTAAGCATAAAAAAGCATGGTGAGTTTGGATCATAACAGCCTCTATATTAACATTTAGAGGTACCTTCAGAGGGTCAAAATGAACAATCTATGACTCTTTTAGATTAGTAGAATGGTAGAATGTCTTGGTTTTGGTATGCCTTGTCATAACAAACATATGTTTGACCAGTGGCATTCATCAGGTTCTACTGCTTTATTGCTAGAACATGCATATCCATCCATCCATCCATCCATCCATCCATCCATCCATCCATCCATCCATCCATCCATCCATCCATCCATCCATCCACCCATCCATACATACATACATACATACATACATACATACATACATACATACATACATACATACATACATACATACATATATTTATTCACCTCATAATCAACAAATTTGGTGGAATCCTCCAGGTTCATCTCCTCCTTCCTCAGAGGGGAGTCTCTAGTGGCCAGAGCCAGACAGCGTAGCGTGTCACGACCAGTACCCCATTCCTTTATCACAGCCATGATCTTATCTTTCACTGGCCCAGTCAGGGGAAGGCGGGTGGTTCCAACACGCACATATGCACATCTGTCAATCACACCCTCAGGAGCACCCTGCATGAAGATATATTAAGATAAGGTTCATTACGTGCAAAGATCTTCATATTTTGACTGTAAAGTTGTCAGGTGGTTCACTTACTTTGACAAACATCTTATTGCCAAGAGAAGCCTTGGAGGACTTGGCAGGAGAGCAATAGACAGACATGGACTTCCTGTCACGGGAGAATTCCAGAGTGAACTCCTTCTTCATCAACTGCTTAATTACCTAGTGAAAGTAACACAATTGGACACAAGGAGAACACTATTAGAGAGCAAGAACTCAGTCTATGAGCATGAAAAGGGTTTTATACAATCAACCTCGTAGAAATCAGTTTGTAGAATTTTTTAATTTTTTTAAGAGGTGTAAAAGAAAAACTTTGTGAAATTTTATGAATTGAGGCATTATATTTGGCATTATTCTAAGCCAAGAAGAGGTAAGGTAATAAAATAATAGAATACAGTAATCATACTTACAGTGCAACAGGTATTGGCTCTTTCCACCTTGGACAGGCCACGGACATCAGTGTTGAACACGTTCATTTTTTCCACCAGGCAGCAGAGTGCAGTTTCAGTGGCTTCACCCACCTTCTCAAAGATTCCCTTAGACTATCAAAAAAGAATGAATACAAATTTTAATTTAAAGCCTCACCAATAAAAACACTTTTTTTGAATATTAATCAGAAAATGAAAAAGGAAAGCGATTGCGTGTGGGTGAAGGGCCGACCTCATTGTAATCCAGAGAGGAGTCGTTACACAGGGCACAGATGGTAGCCAACTCAACCAGCCCATCATACTGGCCACATTTCACTGGAACACCAAATTTAGTTCTGCAGAAAATAAAAGTTTCCATATTCAATAATTGTATAGTTTTTATTTTGTTCGTAGCTCCCCAGTAATTTGTTGTGTACTTACACTTCTCCTTCAGGAGTGTATTTTGAGCCAGAGATATCATATTGGTCAAGAGTCATATTCTCCCCTTCCACCTTCTCAATGATGAACATCTAAACAGACAGTTTAGATGCTTTTGTTAGCATTATATTTTATAATAACACATTTGGATGAAGTCCCATCTTTTTCAGTGTATCTGCACAAACAAAAAACCAAACCTAGTATAATTTTCCTGCTCTGAACCTGATTCCATTTATTGGAAAGTCTGTCTGAGGTACAGTAGAGCTTTATTTATCTTGGGCACATGACAATCAACTCAGTTTTAATAAGCATGCAGTACAAAAAACAAGCTTCCAACAAGCACCAGCAACCAAACCATAAGTACTACAGATGACAACAGAATTATATGTCTCCCTACAGATAAAATGTGGATTGTATCAATCAAATCATCTTGCAAAGGACTAATGTTTGAACCTGTAAGAACCTTTTTAGAAACCATAAACTATTAACTATACAAAGCTTTTGTGAACCCATTTTTATTTTCAGACTGCTGGATTATAACAAAATTTATCCTAACTGAACTGAGCCACAAATAATCTAACATGACCTAGCCAAGCCTTATATAACAGGGATAATAAATAAATAAATATGCCTAATAAATATTTCATTTAGAATCTAGAATTCTTAGGTTTGTCCTTCTGTTGGAACATCTCAAATTTCTAACAAGAATGTTTACAACAACATGGTTTTCTTTCAGAAATGGTTTCTAGTAGAATTTCATTGGAGTGGCAGTACTTTTAACCATAAAGAACTCTTGGGTTGTGTGATCAAACCCAGAGATCAAACTACTTGAACCTACTCTATACCTTCAAGGGAGATAGTTTATTTAGAACCCTTAAGGATTCTATGGCTTGTCACTGAAAGAAAAAAGCTTATAACAAAACATATATATTTCAGGAACATCTTAAAAAATATGCCCTTTAGGAAGCTAGAGTTCCAATTAATCCTTGAACTCTTTTTGTTAATGACGCTTAACTTACTTGAATCTAACCAAATTTAAGTAATTTATCTAAACCTTACTTTTCCAGACGTGTGTGTGTGTGTGTGTGTGTGTGTGCGTGCGTGCGTGCGTGCGTGCGTGCGTGCGTGCGTGCGTGCGTGCGTGCGTGCGTGCGTGCGTGCGTTTGTAATTGAGTATGTGTTTGTATCTGTTACCCACCTTGGTCACGCACATCTGGTTGGTGGTTAGAGTGCCGGTCTTGTCGGAGCAGATGACTGAGGTGCAGCCCAGAGTCTCCACAGAGGGCAGAGAGCGCACAATAGCATTCTTCTTGGCCATACGCCTTGTACCCAGAGCCAAGCATGTAGTAATCACAGCAGGAAGACCTACCAACAGTTCAGGTGTGTATTAATTAATGTGTGGTAAGGAACGCAGAAAAGAACCCAATACAAAACAACCTGACGTGAAGGAAAGCTACTGTTCCCTCCCTGTAGTTCATTATTTTCCTACAGCAGCATGTCTCAATATGTGTTTTCCTTTTAAATGATAAAAAATTTAATGTTGTGGAAGAAGTATGAAACTATTTTGTTGCTGCTATCTATTATAGCAGCTGATAAAATTTAAAAGAGCAAACTCATCTGTCCTGAATACGTTCCTGTGTTGGAAAATCTACTATTATTAAGCAAGGACGCTTTGCACTCCTTTCATAAATGCTCAATAAAAATGATAATTCGGCTTAGGTTATGTTAAGCATCTGCCATACAACTGTAAATTAGCAGTTGCTGTAGAAACCACAATGCCTTAATATGAACCTGTAATTTGTAGCTACTACTTCTGTTAGTGCTCAAAAAGTTTGACCAATCAGAAGTAAGAATACTACAGGGCTTTGGTATAGCAGTCATTATTCTCTCACCCTCAGGAATGGCAGCCACAGCCAGGGCCACAGCGATTTTAAAATAGTAAATGGCGCCACGGAACCAGGAACCGCCATGCACAGGGTCGTTGAAGTGGCCAATGTTGATGAGCCACACAGCCACACAGATGAGAGAGATGACTTTGGAGAGCTGTTCTCCGAATTCATCCAACTTCTGCTGCAGTGGTGTCTTCTCCTGCTCAGTGGCTGCCATCTGGTCACGGATCTTTCCAATCTCGGTGGAGACACCTGTGGCTATGGCTACACCGATGGCTTTTCCTGCAGCAATGTTTGTTCCCTGTACAGTATAGACAGAAATGGGAGAGTTCATATAGAATTAATGCAGATGATAGGTTATTGAAAGAAAGTAGTGTGTATAGATGGCGAAAGCTGAAGGTAAGAGACTCATAAACAGATGCGTAGTTACATACTCTGAAAGAGAAATAGATTAAAGGTGATGTGAAATAGCAGAGTAAGGTGATGTGAGATAACAGAGTATAAAATGAATGGTAATGAAAGAAATACTCACAGAAAAGAGCATGTTCTTCTTGTCCTGATTGACAGCTCTTGGGTCAGGCACAGACTCTGTGTGCTTAATCACACTCACAGACTCACCTAGAAGAGACAGTTTATGGTGTTTTTTGGTGGTTAATATTTTTATGACTTAATTGTATGTAGAAACGTCTGAATGATGTCTAGGAGCCTGTACCAGTAAGGATGGACTGGTCAACACGCAGAGTTGTGGATTTGATTGAAGTGATTCTGATATCAGCAGGAACTTTATCACCAACTGCAGGAAAGGGAAAACACACATATACACACACTTTACTACTATTATACTAGGACTATTAATACTACTAAACAATAACAACAACAACAACAACAATAATAATAATAATAATAATAATAATAATAATAATAATAATAATAATAATAATAATAATAATAATAATAATAGGATGTTTTTTCACTGAGTATGTCTTACTTATATATAATATAAGACCTGAAACTGATTGGTGGTTCACATTAAATGTGTGGCATCATAATCCCATAATAATCTTTATTGTTTACAAAGGACATAGTTACACAAACAGAGTACATTTATTGCTTATTTATTAGGAAAGATTGAGCCTGATTTGTAGTACAGACACAAAGCACACTTAGTCGGCAAAAAGTCATACAGTAAATCAACTGACCGAAGAGAGAAAGGAGTGAACAGGTGGGAGAATGAAAGAGAAGGAGAGAGGGATAAAGGGAGAGAGAGGTGGGGTTGAGATTTGGGGCAAGTGGAAGACAGGTGCTGGGCCATATTTATACACCAGCTTTTCTTTGACTGTGCTCTTAACCTTCTCAGATCCCTTTATTCCCTGCCTCTCTTTATATATCTTGTTCTTTCTTTGTTCCTGTTTATGCACACACCTATTCTGATCACCATAAAAGAATAGTTTAAGTCTCCCAAGGACATGAGTACCATATCACTATGTTAGTCATCTGTGGCTGTGTTTCCCATATTAGGTTTTTAAGTGTGTGTTTGTGTGTACCTGACACTTCCACAATGTCTCCAGGTACTATCTCCCTGGCCTTGATCCTCTGCACGCTCTTCCTGTCAGCTCGGTACACCTTTCCCATCTCTGGTTCATACTCCTTCAGAGCCTCAATGGCGCTCTCAGCATTGCGCTCCTGAGGAAGGAAGTATACATGCGAAGTCAGTTCCTATATTCCACCTCCTCTCTTTAGAGCTCAGAGCCTTTCTTTATCTTCCTCTGCTATGCATAGTTTCCATATGAGCATTGTTGTCAGCCTTCGGTTTCATGCTTCTGTACCAAGCCTTCAACAGCCTTAGGATATACTGCGATTAACTTTTAAATGCTTCACCACAAAAAAGATCCCTTTCCTATCACTGCACATGTATAGACAAATCCATCATGGAACCACTTTGTAATTAATCTTCATGCAGTTTCAACATTTTTAGGTCTTGTATGTTCTTAGGTTCATACTTATGGACTTCCTGCTTCAGTTCAAACCCCATGTTTTAAAATATATGATGATCAGATTTTGATTTTTAAAAAATGTCATGCTGAAACGCAGCCCAAATCATCAATAATCCACTAAGGTAGTGTGTGTGAGGGCATTTGTTTGTATGTTATTATTGTTTATTCTTTTCATTAATGACCAAAACGACACTATGGTCCACAGGTTGGCTAGAACAAAGTTAAAAAAACATTTGAACCTTGAGATTTTAATTATATTTTAACTACTTACATCTATTTCCCCCCTTTTTACCTGTGTGTGTGTGTGTGTGTGTGTGTGTGTGTGTGTGTGTGTGTGTGTGTGTGTGTGTGTGTGTGTGTGTGTGTGTGTGTGTGTGTGTGTGTGTGTGTGTCTCACCTGCCAAACTCCAACTACAGCATTGGCAATAAGGATGAGCAGAATAACAAAAGGTTCGACGAAGGCAGTTACAGTTTCCTCACCCTCCTCAAACAAGGCCAGAACCTGAGGTACAATGAAAAAAACTCCTCAGAATAACATCATAACACCAATAACCTTATGTATGTGTGTTTGTGTTACAGTGTAAGATGTTATTTTCCTACCCTAGTAAATCAATGAGCAAGAAAAGACGTTTGGTCCTGAATATTATATTTAATCATAATCATTATTCATATATCATTCTTATCTCTTTGGCTCCATCTTCTCTTCACACCATGAACATATACTGCATTGGAAAGTACTTCTAATTCCTCCCTGTCTTTGTCTGTCTGTTTCTCTGTGACGGAGAGATGGTATGAGAACAGCTGCCTTGGCTCATTGTGTCTTCCTCCTGAAACTCTCACACGCAGCACTTGCTTTATGGCACATTAACACCAGCTCTCTGACATTCTTTCTCTCCTTTGCTGTCTTTTTTGTTTCTATCTCTGTCTCTCTACCAAGTAATCCTCGTATCTTCCATACCTGACCTTTTGTTCATGGGGTCCTGTTCCTCAGCCTGGCTTTAAATAATGATCTCCTTTTTTCTTTACTCCTCCCTTTGTTCTCTCTCTCTCTCTCTCTCTCTCTCTCTCTCTCTCTCTCTCTCTCTCTCTCTCTCTCTCTCTCTCTCTCTCTCCACTAGCTGTTTAAAGCCATAATGTCAGCTGTTCTTGCACAGAGAAGAATTATTGTTGCATAGTCACCCATATGATGACGATTCAAAACAAATTAGAAGTAGAAAAGCGAGAGAGATGATTTAATTGGTGACCATTTTAGTAAACCAAACACATACAGTACATATAATTATATCAATATCATCATTAGGGGTTATCATTAGAATTGACAGATGTGGTTATGCATGTAATCATTGTATGACAGGCATACAAACTATATACAAACTGAAAATTTGAACATTGAAGTACACCAGTAGCAGGAAATAATGTGTACCAATCACTTGAATAGATTTCCAGCCACAAAATCCTAGACTCATAGAAAGACATATTGAAATCTTTACAAGCACTAAAATCTTGTCAAGTTTTAAAACTGTCAGATATCTGTTAAAAATAGTCTGTAACATGTGTGAAATTATATCCCTGTGAAGTCTAACATTTCTGCCATACATCACGTCTCTGAACTTTCAGTTTACCCACAATCCATCGCTCAGGGCTAAAGGGTGAAGAGGTCACTTTTTGATAGACAGTGAGGCTTGGGTATGCAACAAATGTGTCCCTGCCATTCACATCAGTGTTAACTGTGGTATCTGTGTCTCAGTATGAAGTCCAGCTTCCTTTTAAGTGCTCTACACACCCACATTTGGCACCTCACTTAGAACAATAGTCCCTTTCTTTATGTCCTGTAAAGGGTAGGTAAACGTTGTTTGTGTTCTATTTTTGGGAAAAATATCAGGAAAGGACTATCGCTTGCACTTTTAAATTCAGATATATCTAGCTTAATACATTACTGTTATTTTCCTAATGTTTTTTTAATTAAACATTGGATTTGGATTTGATTTGATTTGATTTTAAACACTGATTTGGATTTACTTACAAAAGAGATGCAGGCAGCTAGCAACAGGATCCTGACCAACAAATCCTCAAATTGCTCTGCAACCAGCTCCCAGATTGATTTACCTGAGAGAAAGTGAAAAAGTGCATGAGATGCAATGTTTGCATTTGGTAAAGCTGGAACTAATGAACACATTTAAAACAAAATTTAAAACTTAAGGTTGTTGATTTTGTAAATCTTTTAAAAAAATTGTGAGAGACTCATACGTTTTGTCTTATATAATTATATAATTTATCCGATTTTGCTTCCTCGTTTTTTAATTCTTGAATCCGATTAGTCAAAATGGTATAATTTTTTTTCTGTTTTTTTTTTTTGTAACAGCAGCTCTAACAGTAGATTTGGTTGAATTAATTTAGATTTCATGGGTATAATATTAATGCACTTTTTAAATAAGTTTTTAATGAAATAAAAATGTATTACATAAAATTTAACTTTTTAATAATAATTAATTTTTTTCTATAATAACAGCTCATTCATAGTAATTTTAACTGCCAAATGCTATATGTACTTATAAAAAGTGTTGCTTTCTTGTGGCTCATTAATTTTAAATTCAATTAGAAAAAGCTAAAAACTGGTTATAGCTTCTACAAAATTATTGCCATATCATCGTCGTATAAGAGGAATAAAACACTTTGCTGTTATTGAAAAAATAATAATATACGTCAAGGTTGCAATGACCTTTCTCTTCATATCACATAAATTTTTTTCCTATAACAGTGTGCCTTGTAATGTTTTAGTCTTTGCTCGGTTCATATATATCAGCTAATAGTTTTGAAAATTGCTTGCAAGAAGGAGCTGAGTAAACAATCACAAAAATCTAAAAGAGAGAGAGAAAAACATTCACCTTCCTCAGCAGGCAGCTCTGTGATTGGCGAGTTCAGTCCAGTAGGTGGGATAAAGAAAGAATACAAAATAATGATTAGTCATATTCACTATTGTTTTCAGTAATTGTTTTGGTTAAACATTTGTAATCAACGCAGCTTTTATATATTAATATGATTAAGTAAAAGTTGATTTCTCTAGATGTCAATATTTGTCTTAATTTATTGAATCTCTGCTTATTAGAAGTGAAGTGACATACGGCTAAGAATGGTGAACCATACTCAGAATTCGTTCTCTGCATTTGACCCATCCAAAGTGCACACACACAGCAGTGAACACACACACACACCGTGAACACACATCAGGAGCAGTGGGCAGCCATTTATGCTGCAGCGCCCGGGGAACAGTTGGGGGGTTCGGTGCCTTGCTCAAGGGCACCTCAGTCGTGGCCGGCCCGAGACTCGAACCCACAACCTTAGGATTACGAGTCAGACTCTCTAACCATTAGGCCACGACTTGCCGCATTATTATTATTTAACATTTACTATAATTCTTCAAAGGCCTAGTTTCCCTCAAAATAATTTGTAATTAATTTGACATCCAGACATCCAGGCTTAAAGATTGGTGTATAACATAAATGATAGACAGATGTTAGATTGGATGTGTACTCCACAGATACTAATGCAAATAATGTATAAATAATAATAATAAGTATACAGTCTCTAATTTATTTTTATAACATAATTAGGGTTATAATATATTTTCCATATTCATAATCTCTGCTTGACCTAAGAGGAGAATGAGGTTCTCTATAGAGAAACTGTTCTTGGTTCTATTCAATAACTTTTTCCTAATATAACCTCTGCTTGTTTGTATAACCATCCATCCTTCCGTCCATCCATCCATCCATCCATCCATCCATCCATCCATCTATCTATCTATCTATCTATCTATCTATCTATCTATCTATCTATCTATCTATCTATCTATCTATCTATCTATCATTCCATCCATCCAACCATCTATCAATCTATCCATCCATTCATGCGTCATGTGGCCCTCACCGTTATAGCCATACTTGGCCAGGTTCTTCTTGACCTGGTCAGGTGAGAGGCCTGTATTCTCGTTGACACCAAAGTAGGCCAGGCAGGGACCTGCCTCCTGAATGTGTGCGTTCTCCATCCTCTCAGCTCAAGGGGAAGCTTCACAAAAAAAAAATAAAATAAAAACAACAACCCAAGGTCAGATCCCAACTTAGTGCTCAGAAAAGTCCACCATGAAGTGGAAAAAATTGGTCTAATTCCGGTAGATGTGTTACCCACCAACACCTTCTAAAAGTATGGAAATTGGGACAAAATCAACAGCCCCAGTCGTTCTCTCTCTCTCTCTTACTCTCTCCCCTCTCTTGCTCACCTCCTCTTCTCCCTGGGCTGACAGAAAGTGCTAATTGTTGCTCATCACCGTACGGTTTTATAAAGACAACCCAAAGCCTCTTTCCTAGAGGCACACTTTCACAAGTCTTCCTATTGGCTGAGGTGGCACATATATGGTGAAGGGGCAGTGCCTGTGATGGAGAGTGGTGGTTGGAGTAATTTGGCAGCAACTGTGGGCCTGAGTGTATTTGTGTGTGAGGGGTTAGCCTTGAAGCAGGGGTCTGAAAATGGTGTCTGTTTTTGGAACATACATGGTCAGTATAGGATGGAAGGCATGGAGTCAGGGATTGTGGCATTGAGTGTGAGGGATAGGAGGTGTATTGAGTGATGGCTCAAGTGTCTTATTGGTCTTACAGGGGCAGAAAGAGGTCACCTTGGCTCACCATTAGGGAGCTAGTATGTAATAACTATAACTCCTGGGTGAGAGAAAGAGAGATAGGTGGGGGTCTGAGAATAAGTAAGGACATTCTGTTCAGGGGATTAACAGCCCAAATGACTAGGCATGGAAAAGGTCTAGTGTGTGTGTGTGTGTGTGTGTGTGTGTGTGTGTGTGTGTGTGTGTGTGTGTGTGTGTGTGTGTGTGTATGTATTATTGAAATTGAGATGCCTTAAGACTTCAAATTAGGAATTCAAAAACAATATGACATAAAAGACAAGCCTGCGTAACGAGTAGTTAAGGGAGAAAGAGAGACACAGAGTGCACTATAAAGTCAGTGTGAACCGGGAGATCCACTGCTTCCACTGTTCCCTTCTGAGCCTGGTTCCTCTCAAGGTGGAGTTTGCATGTTCTCCCCGTGCCTCTGGGGTTTCCTCTGGGTACTCCGGTTTCCTCCCCCAGTCCAAAGACATGCATGGTAGGTTGATTGGCATCTCTGGAAAATTGTCTGTAGTGTGTGAGTGAATGAGAGTGTGTGTGTGCCCTGTGTTGGGTCGGCACTCCGTCCAGGGTGTACCTGCCTTGATGCCCAAAGTCGCCTGAGATAGGCACAGGCTCCCCGTGACCCGAGAAGTTCGAACAAGCGGTAGAAAATGAATGAATGAATGAATGAATGAATGAATGAATGAATTTTAAACTATAATTGTATATATTCACTTATTTATTTTTATTCTTATTTCTTCTTCTTCTTCTTCTTCTTCTTCTTCTTCTTCTTCTTCTAATTATTATTATTATTATTATTATTATTATTATTATTATTATTATTATTATTATTATTATTATTATATATTTATTTCTTTTTCTCTCTCTTCTGTTTCCATACTTCTGTAAAGCTGCTTTGAGCTAATGGGAAATTGTTAAAAGTGCTATACAAATGAATTGAATTGAATTGAATTGAATTGAATTGAATTGAATTGAATTGAATTGAATTGAATTGAATCCACATGCATCCAGTCACAGACTAAACTTAACGCACTATTCCCGGTGTGCTATTTATTAAATATTAATTATGATTCATTAAAATAAATTTAGTCTTAAATGGTATAGAGATTAGAAAGAAACAAAGTGGGACCTTTTATTTTTAGATGTTGACAGGGTGTCATGACAAAGAAAATGACTAAAATGTGTTGAAAGAAAATGCACAAACATGGTAAGAAACCCCTCAAAGGAGAAGACAGTATATATGTGGAAAGTAAGAAAATCTATCTGTCTTTCTTTCTTTCTTTCTTTCTTTCTTTCTTTCTTTCTTTCTTTCTTTCTTTCTTTCTTTCTTTTTGAGATAATCAGCTGCTGTTCTGTACTTTGACCTTTGACCTTAGCACAGACTGATCTGTCATCATGTACCTCACGGAGGCACAATGACATTTAACTCAATATCCCCCAAGATCAGCTTACAGACCCACAACACACATACATACACACATTGATCAGTGTTAATGCGCCCTACACACTCCATAGAAGCTTATGGCCACGTAACACACTCCTACACCGCACACATGCACTCTGATCAACGAGCAGACCTTTCTCATGGCTGTCTGTTCATACAAACTTAGTGTGTACCTTTCGGGGGGGTGGAGTTAAATCAAGAACCTTGAAAGGTTTTATCAGTTTGCGCTGTAGTCACTCTGGCAGTGTTTTCCATATAAAAGAACCCTAGGTTATATAGAGTCATCCTTACGTTGTATAATTTGGGACTCCTTTGTTGTATGCATATATGTTATGTATGTTATATATGTGATGCTGGAACCCATGTCACTATTTGTCGAGCAGCAGTTGTGTCAGTCCAGTATAAATAGATCTTGTGTGGTACAGGCGAACAACAGCACAGGCTGATTGTCTTTTTTGTGTGTTTACATTTCAGGGGTGGCAATTGTGTTATGACCTCCATGCCATACAACATTCATGAAATTCATACATGAGTGTGCATTTTTGCTGCAAATGATTTGCAACAGTTGCGATAAATAATGCTCCTTATTGTGATACAAATAAGCCATGAATCCATTAATAGTATTATTACAATGGTAACAGGTCCACCTGCTATCAGAGTTGTGCAACTTTCACAATTTCTAAAAATAAACTGATCATTAAATACACAATAAATCTATTTTTATTAATAATGCTTATTTTCCTGGCACAATATTAATCTTCTTGAATTGTTTCCCTGTTCTTTATCTTGCTCATTTTCACCCTTTTTTTAACCTTTAACCTGTGAACCTTTACACTTTTTTTGAACCTTGAGACCACAGATAGACACCATGTGTCCTTGCTTTCACACCAGAGTCACCGCTACTGTGGACAAAGGCTTTTCTTGAAGGTCTTCACTTATTATAAGGTGAGTAATTGTGAACACTGGTTCTAAGTCCCAAACCCTTATTTAAAAAGTCACTCTTGAACTTATTTCAACCTCTTGGTCATTAATTTTTCTCAGTTAAGTGTCCACCTCACTACCTTATTCATGGACAAATGCAGGATAATTCAGCTATGGATGTTTTTATTAGAGCATTGTGTATAAAAATATATTTATGATAAATGGAATATTAAAATGTAAAAATATATGTTTAGTTCACAGCTCCAAGGTCCCAGTTTAAATTTCAGCTTAATGTTTGTGTGGAGTTTTGCAAATTCTAATTCTAATCAAGGTATGTTGTAGATATGGTGTGTGTGTGTGTGTGTGTGTGTGTGTGTGTGTGTGTGTGTGTGTGTGTGTGTGTGTGTGTGTGTGTGTGTGTGTGTGTGTGTGTGTGTGTGTGTGTGTGTGTGTGTGTGTGAGCACACGCACGCGTGCATGCTAATGGCAAGTTCTCCTGTGACCCAGCTTCAGTGCTATCCTGACCCTTATAGACTGGTTACTGAGTGAATGCATTCATTCATTCACTTCTACTTTTTTCAGGTTCTTTGGGTTTTTTCCAAATAAAATATGTTGTAGATATGGCCACTCTGAGTGTGTTTTCATTCGTCCATCCATTCATCCATTTTGTGTGTGCATGGTGCCCTGCCATGACTGGCATCACATCCAGTGTGTATTCCCTTTTCATGCCAAGTGTTCTTGGGATAGACTCGGGATTCAATGCAGTCCTCACAGTGAGTGAATGAATGAATGAATGAATGGATGGATTTATGGATGGATGGATAGATGGATGGATGGATGGATGGATGGATAGATGGATGGATGGATAAAATATAATTTCACAGTTATAAAAATGTGTGTTTAAAAAGTGTGCCTCAGCAATCCAAGGACTGTGGAACAGTATGGTGGTGGTGGTGGTGATGGGAGGTTGCAGATGATTTATAGAACGCTTTCTTTGACCATGTAGGTATTTAGTGTAGGTGTAAGAGTGAGCCCCATTGATGAGCATGTGGGGAAAAATGTTTTGATCCATAGGACAATGGTGATATCAGAGTGGGAATGAGAAAGCTGAGGTTGAAGAATTCAGTGATTGAAATTCAAATGTGTGATAGTGAATGAAAATTGTAAAATAGCAAGAGGGGAAGCAAATTTACCTCCTTTTTTCCCAGTTTGTTTCTCATAAGCATGTATCTAGACATGAATTATAGTTATACCGTGTTTATACATAATTCGATACCAATATCAATATCCAGAAGGAGTCAGAAGGAGTTTCTTAATTTTCTGTAGTAGCTGCTCTAAAGATAGAGCTGGCTATAATTCAACACAGGACAGGACAGGATTATAGTAATGTGCTCACTCATACCTCATTGTTTCTATAGTATCTGTTCATTCATAGGGACTTCAGATGCTCCACATAAACACAAAAAGTGAGGTCTTCTCTGAGAAGATGTTTGTTTTCCATTTTTTGATTGTTGTCTCTTCAAGACAGATGAGTTTCTGCTTTGTAGTTTCTTGGTAATATGATGTTCTTTTCTTATTAGCTTCTTACTGATTATTAAATATCAGCATCATCAAGGATGTCCTGTTGTTATCTATGTATAGGGATAATTCACTAAACTAAAACAACCAAAAAATACCTGAAATAAAGGTAAATTTTATAAAATGCATCAAGCAAAACCTAAAAAAATATTGTGTGCTATCATTTTTGTCTGATATTTCCTCGAATTCTAGTCATTCTGCAGGCCAAAAAAAGTTAATTGCTGTTTTCAAGATGTGAAACAATTTGCAGTGTGTATTACATGTGCATTCTTCTCTAAAAATAACACAATCGTGTTTTTTATGTTTTTTGTTTTTTTGTAAGACTATTAAGTTTAACAACTGCAATCTGCAACACAGGCAGACTTTATAAGGTGAACGTTGGCATGAGAGACAAAGTCACGATCCAGAAGTCACTGGACATTACGTTACCATTCAGACACCATTAAAAGTATGTTCATTTCATAATTCCTCTGCCGTTGAAAGACAGAGGAGGATCAGATGACACTGTTGGATGCAGGAGGATTTAGAAGCGTGTGTGAGTGAGCTGATCAGGTGTTTGAGGAGGGAGGGAGCAGACTGTTAGGAATAGACTGTAAGAGAGCATTTCTGATGAGACAGTTGCTAACACTATTTAATTATAGTGAGGGATGTCCTTGGGTATTCTTAAAAGAGGAGAGGGTGGAGGATATCCCAATGAAAGCACCATCCAAAACACACTCTCTCTCTCTCTCTCTCTCTCTCTCTCTCTCTCTCTCACACACACACACACTCTCTCGCTCTCTCTTTATGTCTCTCGCTTTGTGAGTTATTTTTAGTCAGGCTTGCTTTTCAACCCCTTACTTTGCTAGAGTATCAGACCTTACAAGGTCCCTGTATCTGTTGCCTGGCAACTCAATGTGTTGTTTTCACTAAAGCAGAGTGCTCATTAATCAATCTCGCTCAAATGTGATAATTATTGTCTCATCATCATCCTGAGAGCATCATCACAATTCTGTATCAATTCTTCTGGTGCTGCGCTATTCCAGCTGATTGGTTAAGAGACTTTGTTTTGTTATTTTGTTTTACCTGATATGTTTCGGATGAAAGGAGGAGGAGGAGGAGGAGGAGGAGGAGGAGAGAGAGAGAGAGAGAGAGAGAGAGAGAGTAACAGTAGGAAGACAATGTGTGACAGAGGTCATAAAGAGACTCAGTATGAAGGAACAGCTGCAGGACTTGGGGGGTGGGGGTGGGGGGGGGGTTGTTCACTGTGTCCACACTGAATATTAAATAACAGGAAACACAAACACATCAGTCACTTACACAAAATAAAATGACAGAAGATCTTATCTCTGATTTGATTAACTATTACTGTCACAAGCAGCTGTAGCACTGTGAGAACTGTGCCACTGAGTGCAAAAGTTTGCATTCCAATTGCTGCTGAATGGAAAAAAAAATTATTGAAGCATATCTAATTTAGATGACTTTAAAATGTTAATATTAACATTTGGGTTCATCTCACAGCATAAAAATCGATTGTATTATTAGATATATGAAGAAGACATGGTGGTGCAAACTTTTTGTACTGCTATAAATAAAATTTCTGCTTATTTCTGCTTCCTTCATTTTGTCCTCTGTAAAGTTTGCTAAAGTTAAGTTTAGTTAAGTTAAGTAATGTTTGCTAAGTTAACTTTGTAAACTTTTGCATTCAACTGTGCTTCAGAGCCATAGTGGGGTTGTTGAAGCATAGCCAGGGCATCTATGTGATTTTTTGTTGTTGTTGTTAAAGTAGTTCAAATCACAACCTATCATTGTCAAAATTAATATACTGAGTGTTCTGTGAGTGTGAAGTTCAAGATTAAATCCTACTATCTTCAGGAAATATATCCTGAATATTACTGTACAAGTTTAACTAATGCTTAAATAAGCTTAATATGTGAAGGCTTGATGGGATCTGTGAAACTTGTGTCATGGTCACATTTATTTCATAGTCATAGTTCCTGTATGCAAAAGGTTTGAAAAGAATGCACACAAATATGGCTTTATCTGATGATCTAACATAATTTTTATTCATTGAGATGATTCCAACCCTGTGAGGATCTTGATTCTAAGGCATCTAGAGACGTTCCAGCTCCAGTTGGACTCTGCTCCATGAGGTATTCTGACATTCTAAGAGGAGACGTCAACTCCAAGTGGTCTTTGAGGACAACAACCGCATAATCAGTACACAATTATCAGACTGCATATTTATAATCACACCCTCCAGTGTCACCCAAATGAGGATGAGGTTCAACTTTTGAGTCTGGTTCCTCTCAAGGTTTCTTCCTTTTCCATCTAAGGGAGTTTTTCTCTAATACAGTCACCTCAGGCTTATTCATTGGTGATGAATACAATATATCTAATATAATCTATGTATTATATTAATCTTTGCATAATATAAATTGTGTTTGTATTACGTTTCTTATGTTCTGTAAAGCTGCTTTGAGACAATGTCCATTGTTAAAAGCACTATACAATTAATTTTGAATTTAATTGAATTTTATATTTTGAGTCCAGCTACAGTGTTTTGTTTGGACATGTTGCATAAAAACCAAACTAGGATCTATTTATGCTGATGTACAGAGTATGAACATACGCCTTGCTCCACTTTGCATGATGTTGTTAAGATAACAATGGATGAGATCCACAGCCCAGAGGGAACATTTTGTTTAGTTATGCGTATACAATTACACCATGTATATATACATCCTAACTAATTTTCTAATAATAATTAGAGGCCAAAGCTTATGTTTGCATGTGTTTTTAGATACAGAAGGACCACCTGTTCATGATGGATCATTTGTCCATGTCATAAATGCGTACATGGATGAATACACTTTACTCAGGTTCTCCAGCTGGTAGGAGGTGCTAGCAACTTTTATTGTTCTGTGCCTGTGACCGAGCCCGAGCCTGAGTTTTTGTTTTCACTGACGTTCTTTCTGGGATTTTATTTCAGGCTTGGCATTCCAGGAAGTGGAATGAAGAGGGCACTCATGTTAAAGCAACCTTAGACACAGGGAGAAATTTCTTAAGGGGGGGATGAAGAGAGGACAGAGAGGGTATAATTTATACTTCATACTTCACATACTTAAACGAAATCAACCGCATCTTGTCGCAGTCTCTACATACCAGACAAACACCACAGCAGTCCCTAGGGTCCTTTGTGCACCTGATTCTTGAAGGGTCACTTATTGTACATGAGCAGCAACTGTATTATTGTTACTGTGCACTCAGAAAGGTAACTGATAATAATTGTCTCATTGATTTACAATAATTCACAGTAAGAAATTAAAAAGCTTTTATATTCAAAATGCTCCAACATGTATACTCATTCAAGGAAACTATGCTCTAACATTAAAATAAAATGTCCACTCATATTTGCTGTCAGTAGCAATGTGTCTTCAATGCTATGGTATTTGCATAATAAAGCTAGTAATAAATGTCCTTATTGTGCATATGCATTCTCCAGGAAGAATTTTTAATTGCCTTATTTGCACATCTTTCACCCAAATGTTTGCACAGAACTTACTTGTATCTGCACTACCTACTTTAGAGACAATGCTTTATAGCCGATTTATAGACAATGGTACTGAATATACTGAATTTTTTGGCAATTCAGACAACCCTGACCTCTGCTGGTGAATGTTGGTCAGTTTCTTCATTTGTTCAATATATAGGGTCTCTACAACTTTTCAGTTTAAAAAATACATTTGTGTTAAATTGCATTCAAACCAGGATTTACAGTACATTTGTTTAAAAGTGAATTACTACAGTTACAACATTTGCAAAATATCACGTTGCCAATATACTAAAAATATGACAGCAAACTGCCAAATGTAAAAGTGCTCAAAAAGACAAAATGAATGCTTCAGCTATGAGGTTAATTTTATTTCAGTTCAGTTCATTACTCCACTTCTTCAATAGTCGGTCGACGAGGTTTCAGAAACCTACAGCGTTTATTGTTGATCCTGTTTAATATAATGTCATTTTAATAAATTAACAACACTGACTTGACTAAAAGCATACTATAAGATTATCCAACCCTTTCTAATCTCTAAAAGTGATGTGACAGGATTAATAATGTCAGTCTGTGTTCTATTTAAATGTTATACTTTGCAAATGATGAAATGTCAAAGAAAGAGGTTGTATAATATACCCATTTTTTAAACTTAGCTGGAACGATTATAGCATGTTACCCTATAAGTTACACAATGCTATGTGGGATTTTTTTCTAAATCTTGAGTAACTTGTAGAGAAACAGTCTGTACATCATTTGAAATGAATAATATTGGATAACAACTAAAACATTTTGGAAATGATCAATCTGTCAATAATGATTAAAACCCTCCATGATTAAAAATCCATCATGACTTCTCTGTAAATTATTGAAACAATGGACAATTTTTTTTTTTTAACCCAAAGGGCAATACTGACTGGGTTACAGATTGAATAAGTGACCTGAGCAAGTATCATTGCACAAAGTACTGATACTAATAAACAAAGAAGTTTCTTGTTCTTTGTTGAAAGTTTTGTGCTGGTAGTAATGATGAGCAGATTTCTAGTCTGTCAATGTTAAAACAATGAAAACATATGAAATGTTTTCAGGAATATTGAAACAACAAATGGCAAATTTTCAAATGTTGTATAAACATTTATTAACAATAGAAAAATAAAAGTAATTATACAGCATAAATCTTTGTATCACCATGTAAATTTAGCTCAACATTTGCTACTAAATTTTATTGTACTAAACCTAAATCTAATTTGGATCATACCAGCAAGTGGTGAGAGACATATAACACAAACATTTTACAATGAATAGCTTATATTTCAGTCATAAGTCCACTTAAGTCCATATCAGCATTTTAATCGACTTCTTCAATAGTCGGTCCCTGGGCGTTTGTTCCTGAAGTGCCTTGTGCCTGATCTCCACAGCTTCCAGTTGGCATTCCTCCCTGGTACAGCTTAGTGATGATGGGTTTGCAGACTTTCTCCAGTTCCTTCAGCTCATGTTCGTATTCCTCTTTTTCAGCCAGTTGGTTGTTCTCGAGCCAAGAAATGGCCTTGTTACACCTCTCAATTACTATCTTCTTGTCCTCCTCATTGATTTTGCCTTTCATGCTTTCATCTTCCACACTGTTCTTCATGTTAAAGACGTATGACTCCAGGGAGTTCTTAGCCGTGATCTTCTCTCTCTGAAGGTCGTCCTCTGCTTTGTACGCATCTGCTTCCTGCACCATCCTTTCAATCTCCTCCTTGCTTAGCCTGCCTTTGTCATTGGTGATGGTGATCTTGTTCTCTTTACCTGTGCTTTTGTCCACGGCAGATACGTTCAGAATGCCGTTGGCATCTACGTCAAAGGTGACTTCAATCTGAGGAACTCCACGTGGAGCAGGCGGGATGCCCGTCAGATCAAACTTCCCCAGTAGGTTGTTGTCTTTGGTCATTGCTCTCTCACCTTCATACACCTGGATCAGAACCCCAGGCTGGTTGTCTGCATACGTGCTGAAGATTTGCGTCTGCTTTGTGGGGATGGTGGTGTTGCGTTTGATGAGCGGGGTCATGACTCCTCCCGCTGTCTCGATGCCCAGGGACAGCGGAGCCACATCCAAGAGCAGCAAGTCCTGGACGTTTCCAGAGGTGTCGCCCATAAGGATGGCAGCCTGAACCGCCGCACCGTAAGCTACGGCCTCGTCTGGGTTGATGCTTTTGTTCAGTTCCCGTCCGTTAAAGAAGTCCTGCAGAAGTTTTTGGATTTTCGGGATTCTTGTAGAACCTCCAACCAGGACAATTTCATGGATCTGGGATTTGTCCATCTTGGCATCTCGCAGGGCTCTCTCCACCGGCTCAAGTGTACCTCTGAACAGGTCCGAACACAACTCTTCAAAGCGTGCTCTGGTGACGGAAGTATAGAAGTCAGTGCCCTCATACAGAGAGTCGATTTCAATGCTGGCTTGAGAGCTGGAGGATAGGGTTCTCTTGGCTCTCTCACAGGCTGTACGCAGCCTCCTCAGGGCTCGCTTGTTTTGGCTCATGTCCTTCTTGTGCTTCCTCTTAAACTCCTCCACAAAGTGGTTCACCAGACGGTTGTCAAAGTCCTCTCCGCCCAGGTGAGTGTCTCCCGAGGTGGCTTTCACTTCAAAGATGCCATCGTCGATGGTAAGGATGGACACGTCGAACGTACCACCTCCCAGGTCAAAGATCAGGACATTGCGCTCCGCTTTCTTGACTTTATCCAGGCCGTAGGCGATCGCCGCGGCCGTGGGCTCGTTGATGATCCTCAGGACGTTCAGTCCGGCGATCACTCCAGCATCCTTGGTGGCTTGTCTCTGAGAGTCATTGAAGTAGGCAGGAACAGTAATAACAGCATTTGTTACTTTCTGTCCAAGATAGGCTTCTGCGATTTCCTTCATTTTCACCAGGACCATGGAGGAGATCTCTTCAGGGTTAAAGGATTTCTCCTCCCCTTTGTATTCGACCTGAACCTTCGGCTTGCCTCCTTCACTGGTAACCCGGAAAGGCCAGTGCTTCATGTCGGACTGTACGACAGGATCGTCGAACTTCCTGCCGATCAGCCTCTTGGCATCAAACACCGTGTTGTTGGGGTTCATGGCCACTTGGTTTTTAGCAGCATCTCCAATGAGCCTCTCTGTGTCTGTGAAGGCCACGTAGCTGGGTGTTGTTCTGTTTCCCTGGTCATTAGCAATGATCTCCACTTTTCCATGCTGAAACACCCCCACACAGGAGTAGGTGGTGCCCAGGTCAATCCCAATAGCAATTCCTTTGGATGAAGACATCTTGCTTGTTTTGTCAGATATCTAAAAGCGTCACAAAAACAAACACAACGGCAGGAGTTAGGTCAAGCTGAATATGTCAAGTTGTCAGTTTGAACACACGATCACTTTAAACCAATAAAACTGTTAACTGAGAGTTCATTTCATTTATTATTCTACTGGTAATAAAATACATAAAAGATTGTTTTGTATTTCAAAAGTTATAATAAGGTCTCACAATACATTTTAATATTATTCTCCTGTCCAGTTACACCATAACAGTATGAGTCCTTAGAAGAGATTATAAATCCTGTCATATAACTACAGTCAATATGGACATGAATAATTCTACTTACAGTTATTAGTCTCCTGAAATATATGAAGATTATAGGTTAACTCGTATTAAATCTGCGGCTTTGCTCCTCTTCGTCGTTGTAGATGTCACTACTCGTAGACGGCTGTTTGTTACACAAACCTTCATTCTCTCTTTTATACTTTCCAGCAGACACAGTCATTCTCTTCTCGCGCTTTCTAGACGCTTCTCAAAAGCTCGTACCAATATGACCAATCATTCGTTACCCTGCCGTCTAAACCCCGCCCACCTATGATTTAGGAACATACCAATATGCCCAGAACAGAGGAGGGACTTCCAGACTCTTCGGGAACATTTCTCTCATTTCTGACTACACGAAACACTGCTCTAATTTTTAGATATAATTTGGCAAAATGAAGGGGGGCACGGTGGCTTAGTGGGTAGCACGTTCGCCTCACACCTCCAGGGTCGGGGTTCGATTCCCGCCTCCGCCTTGTGTGTGCGGAGTTTGCATGTTCTCCCCGTGCCTCGGGGGTTTCCTCCGAGTACTCCGGTTTCCTCCCCCAGTCCAAAGACATGCATGGTAGGTTAATTGGCATCTCTGGAAAATTGTCCGTAGTGTGTGAATGCGTGAGTGAATGAGAGTGTGTGTGCCCTGCGATGGGTTGGCACTCCGTCCAGGGTGTATCCTGCCTTGATGCCCGATGACGCCTGAGATAGGCACAGGCTCCCCTTGACCCGAGAAGTTCGGATAAAGCGGTAGAAAATGAATGAATTTGGCAAAATGTATTTTTTCTTAAAATTGTCAAACTAGTAAACAAAGTAGAAACAGAATAGAAATAAACTGGTGTTGACTCGAATCTCAGAAATGTGTAAGTTAATAATTACTTTGTTAAACTTTACCTGAGTTTGACATTAAATGGTATTTAATGTCAAACTCAGGTAAAGTTTAACAAAGTAATTTTTAATAAACAATTTTAATTATAAGCACTTTATTCATTTCATGTTAGTTAAATGATCAAAAATTATTTATGGCAAATTAGTATAATAAGCCAATTCAGTTTAGAAGTTACTTGAATAAAGGATTCTTAAGTTAGTGCTGTTATCATTATCTACTAAATCATACAGAAAATGTAAAGATTTTGTTACATCTCGTGGTTAATATTTGGTGTTTTAAAGTAAAGAAAATGATGGCAGTCTTC
The DNA here is from genome assembly GCF_022655615.1 of Tachysurus fulvidraco. Taxonomy (NCBI): domain Eukaryota; kingdom Metazoa; phylum Chordata; class Actinopteri; order Siluriformes; family Bagridae; genus Tachysurus; species Tachysurus fulvidraco. The sequence continues at coordinate 18,174,394 of NC_062532.1, read as the reverse complement.
AGAACACACCTTACAAAGGTCTCTGTAACAGCTAAAGTCATCAAAACACAAACAGAGCATTCACATTATTTAGTACTTTTTAAAGTGTGGAACAGTGTCAGAGATATACTTCAGTCTGTTTTTGCTTCCAATGTCTCTATTCTACAGGAGTATGATTATACTACATTTTGTTGTGCCATAATGTAAACAAAACATATATTCAAACCGACATAATTCCACACAGCAAGTGCACACACACACACACACACACACACACACACACACACACGTTTGTGTGTGTGTGTGTGTGTTTGTGTGTGTGTGCACATGCTTGTGTACGCACAAGCATACAAACACACACACAAACACACACACAAACACACACACTCACACCCACACACACGCACGCACGCACACACACACACACACACACACACACACACACACACACACACACACACACACACACATAATACAATACATGATCTTTAAAAATTCACACACAATGAGACATTACCATCAGTATTAGGAATCAGTTGAGTGAGCTAAGGGATAAAAGGCTAAATCTTAAAATAAATTACATCAGTAATAATTGAGTAATATCCTCAAAATACACCCATGTTTGCATATATATTTTATATTGTTGTAAATCCCCTAGGTAACTGTCATTTTAAGTGTTCTTTAACCAACCTGCAGGGGACAGGGAGTGTTAGATCTGCAAATGATTAAACTCTGCTTATTGGCAAAAAGTGATGAGAGTTATTATGTCATATTACTTTTCATTCATAAAATGGTATTCTTATAAACCAGAAGTTATCTCAAATAATTATTTAAGGGGTTATAAAGCATTTGATCTTTTGGTGCTTGCATTCATAATCTGTATCATACATTATCTCTTTATCTGGGTTTGGGACTGCTTGTTATGCTTTGCATGAACACTTCATTGCAACAGGGACAGAAATAGCCAGAATGGATCATTTTGTCTCCTACAGCACTTTTTAGGTTCCCCTGATATAACAAAACTGGTTTAATTTCTAAACATGTACAAGACATGAAGTGGAAAACATAAGAAGAAACTAGACTGTACTGGAAAATGAAGGTGAGCACTGACCTCTGCTGCTCAAATCAACCACTATACTGTCATTTCTGTGCTAAACACTAAGCATCAAATAATCCTAAACTGAATTTTCATGGGAGTTGCAGCACAAACATCAGCTTCTCTTGGGTGTTGTTTAAAATCTAGAACTGATTTACACATCAGATTAAGGAAATTCCCAGATCTGCACATTTGATTTTTTTTTTATACTTTTGTCTTTCCCCCACATACTGTTTAATGTCATCACCAGTATTATTTAGTGGCACAAATGTCCAAAATATTGACCACACTGTAACTGAAGCACATGAATTTGAGAATAGAATATTTTATTTATGTAGTCTTTCAAAAAAAAATGTATTCAAGATCGTGTTTTAAAGAATCAGCTAATGAATAGTACATGAAATATACAATTTTAATAACAATAAAAAAAAAACAGTAATAGTACACATATAAACAAATATGTACACTATAAATCTTTGTAGCTCCAGGCCCAAAACTTTACAGAGTAATAAATCTAATGTAAATCATACTAACTAGGATTAACACACAAACATTTTACAAAGAATATCATACATTTTACTTATCCTTTCACATCATAAAGACAGCATAAATATTTGTATAACCATTTAGAATTAGCTCAAAGTTAGGTTCATTTTAACAATGTCACCCAAAAAAGTTTCAGTGAATAGCTTATATTTTAGTCTGAAGTCCACTTATTAATACCGCATTAGTTTTTAATCAACTTCTTCAATAGTCGGTTCATGGAAGTTTGATCCTGAAGCGGCTCGTGCCTGATCTCCACAGCTTCCAGTTGGCATTCCTCCCTGGTACAGCTTAGTGATGATGGGGTTGCAGACTTTCTCCAGTTCCTTTAGCTCATGTTCGTATTCCTCTTTTTCAGCCAGTTGGTTGTTCTCCAGCCAGGAAATGGCCTTGTTACACCTCTCAATTACTTTCTTCTTGTCCTCTTCACTGATTTTGCCTTTCATGCTTTCATCTTCCACACTGTTCTTCATGTTAAAGGCGTACGACTCCAGGGAGTTCTTAGCCGCGATCTTCTCTCTCTGAAGGTCGTCCTCCGCTTTGTACGCATCTGCTTCCTGCACCATCCTTTCAATCTCCTCCTTGCTTAGCCTGCCTTTGTCATTAGTGATGGTGATCTTGTTCTCTTTGCCTGTGCTTTTGTCCATGGCAGACACGTTCAGAATGCCGTTGGCATCTACGTCGAAGGTGACTTCAATCTGAGGAACTCCACGTGGAGCAGGCGGGATGCCCGTCAGATCAAACTTCCCCAGTAGGTTGTTGTCTTTGGTCATTGCTCTCTCACCTTCATACACCTGGATCAGAACCCCAGGCTGGTTGTCTGCATACGTGCTGAAGATTTGCGTCTGCTTGGTGGGGATGGTGGTGTTGCGTTTGATGAGCGGGGTCATGACTCCTCCCGCTGTCTCGATGCCCAGGGACAGCGGAGCCACATCCAACAGCAGCAAGTCCTGGACGTTTCCAGAGGTGTCGCCCATAAGGATGGCAGCCTGAACCGCCGCACCGTAAGCTACGGCCTCGTCTGGGTTGATGCTTTTGTTCAGTTCCCGTCCGTTAAAGAAGTCCTGCAGAAGTTTTTGGATCTTGGGGATTCTTGTAGAACCTCCAACCAGGACAATTTCATGGATCTGGGATTTGTCCATCTTGGCATCTCGCAGGGCTTTCTCCACTGGCTCTAGCGTACCTCTGAACAGGTCCGAACACAACTCTTCAAAGCGTGCTCTGGTGACGGAAGTATAGAAGTCAGTGCCCTCATACAGAGAGTCGATTTCAATGCTGGCTTGAGAGCTGGAGGATAGGGTTCTCTTGGCTCTCTCACAGGCTGTACGCAGCCTCCTCAGGGCTCGCTTGTTTTGGCTCATATCCTTCTTGTGCTTCCTCTTGAATTCCTCCACAAAGTGGTTCACCAGGCGGTTGTCAAAGTCCTCTCCGCCCAGGTGAGTGTCTCCCGCGGTGGCTTTCACTTCAAAGATGCCGTCGTCGATGGTAAGGATGGACACGTCGAACGTACCACCTCCCAGGTCAAAGATCAGGACGTTGCGCTCCGCTTTCTTGCCTTTGTCTAGGCCGTAGGCGATCGCCGCGGCCGTGGGCTCGTTGATGATCCTCAGGACGTTCAGTCCGGCGATCACTCCAGCATCCTTAGTGGCTTGTCTCTGAGAGTCATTGAAGTAGGCAGGAACAGTAATAACAGCATTTGTTACTTTCTGTCCAAGATAGGCCTCTGCGATTTCCTTCATTTTCACCAGGACCATGGAGGAGATCTCTTCAGGGTTAAAGGATTTCTCCTCCCCTTTGTATTCGACCTGAACCTTCGGCTTGCCTCCTTCACTGGTAACACGGAAAGGCCAATGCTTCATGTCGGACTGTACGACAGGATCGTCGAACTTCCTGCCGATCAGCCTCTTGGCATCAAACACCGTGTTGTTGGGGTTCATGGCCACTTGGTTTTTAGCAGCATCTCCAATGAGCCTCTCTGTGTCTGTGAAGGCCACGTAGCTGGGTGTTGTTCTGTTTCCCTGGTCATTAGCAATGATCTCCACTTTTCCATGCTGAAACACCCCCACACAGGAGTAAGTGGTGCCCAGGTCAATCCCAATAGCAATTCCTTTGGATGAAGACATCTTGCTTGTTTTGTCAGATATCTAAAAGCGTCACAAAAACAAACACAACGGCAGGAGTTAGGTCAAGCTGAATATGTCAAGTTGTCAGTTTGAACACACGATCAATTTAAACCAATAAAACAGTTAACTAAAAATGTATTCCATTTATTATTCTACTGGTAACAAAAATACATAATAGATTGCTTTGTATTTCTAAGGTTATAATAAGGTCTCACAATACATTTTAATATTATTCTCCTGTCCAGTTACATCATAACAATATGAGTCCTTAGAAGAGATTATAAATCCTGTCATATAACTACAGTCAATATGGACATGAATAATTCTACTTACAGTTATTAGTCTCCTGCAGTATATGAAGATTATATGTTAACTCGTATTAAATCTGCGGCTTTGCTCCTCTTCGTCGTTGTAGATGTCACTACTCGTAGACGGCTGTTTGTTACACAAACCTTCATTCTCTCTTTTATACTTTCCAGCAGACACAGTCATTCTCTTCTCGCGCTTTCTAGACGCTTCTCAAAAGCTCGTACCAATCCGACCAATCATACGTTATCCTGCCGTCTAAAACCCGCCCACCTATGATTCAGGAACATACCAATATGCCCAGAACAGAGGAGGGACTTCCAGACTGTTCGGATCATTTCTCTCTCATTTCTAACTACTGAACACGAAACACTGCTCTAATTTTTAGATATAATTCAGCAAAATGTCTTTTTTCTTAAAATTGTCAAACTAGTAAACAAAGTTTACTACAAAGAATAGAAATAAAACTGGTGTTGCCTCGAATCTCAGAAATGTGTAAGTTAATAATTACTTTGTTAAAGTTTACCTGAGTTTGACATTAAATGTTATTTGCTGTTTTTTTTGTACAGTTAAATTAACTCATTCATTCATTCATTCATTCATTCATTCATTCATTCATTTATCTGTCATGACATTTGTCAAAGTTAAGACCACAGCCACTGGTCTTAATAATAGTTCAAGCATGCAATTAACACGGCTATTAATTGTTTATTAAAAACAATTTAATTTTAAGCACTTTATTCATTTCATGTTAGTTAAATGATCAAAAATGCTTTATGTCAAATTAGTATAATAAGCCAATTCAGTTTAGAAGTTACTTGAATAAAGGATTCTTAAGTTAGTGCTGTTATCATTATCTACTAAATCATACAGAAAATGTAAAGATTTTGTTACATCTCGTGGTTAATATTTGGTGTTTTAAAGTAAAGAAAACGATGGCAGTCTTCAGAACACACCTTACAAAGGTCTCTGTAACAGCTAAAGTCATCAAAACACAAACAGAGCATTCACATTATTTTGTACTTTTTAAAGTGTGGAACAGTGTCAGAGATATATTTCAGTCTGTTTTTCCCTCCAATTTCTCTATTCTACAGGAGTATGATTATACTACAGTTTGTTGTGCTATAATGTAAACAAAACATATATTCAAAGAGACATAATTCCACACAGCAAGTGCACACACACACACTCACACACACACACACAAACAAAAACAAAACACACAGAAACAAACACACAGAAACAAACACAGAAGCACACACTCACACAAACACACACACACACACACACACACACACACACACACACACACACACACACACACAAAAACACACACAAGCACACACACACACACACACACCACACACACAGACACACACATTTATGATCTTTAAAAATCCACACACAACGAGACATTACCATCAGTATTAGGAATCAGTTGAGTGAGCTAAGGGATAAAAGGCTAAATTTGAAAATAAATTAAATCACTAATAATTGAGTATATCCTCAAAATACACCAATGTTTGCATATATATTTTATATTATTGTAAATCCCCTAGGTAACTGTCATTTTACATTTACAGCATTTGGCAGACGCCCTTATCCAGAGCGACATACATAAGTGCTTAAATCTCTAACATTGTTAGAGACATTTTAAGTGTTCTTTAACCAACCTGCAGGGGATATGGAGTGTTAGATCTGCAAATGATTAAACTCTGCTTATTGGCAAAAAGTGATGAGAGAGTTATGATGTCATATTACTTCTCATTTATAAAAAGGTATTCTTATAAACCAGACATTATCTCAAATAATTATTTAAAGGGTTATAAAGCATTTGATCTTTTGGCCTTGCATTCATAATCTGTATTGTACATTATCTCTTTATCTGGGTTTAGGACTGCTTGTTATGCTTTGCATGAACACTTCATTGAAACAGAGACAGAAATAGCCAGAATGGGTCATTTTGTCTCCTCATCGATGACGGCATCTTTGAAGTGAAAGCCACCGCGGGAGACACTCACCTGGGCGGAGAGGACTTTGACAACCGCCTGGTGAACCACTTTGTGGAGGAATTCAAGAGGAAGCACAAGAAGGATATGAGCCAAAACAAGCGAGCCCTGAGGAGGCTGCGTACAGCCTGTGAGAGAGCCAAGAGAACCCTATCCTCCAGCTCTCAAGCCAGCATTGAAATCGACTCTCTGTATGAGGGCACTGACTTCTATACTTCCATCACCAGAGCACGCTTTGAAGAGTTGTGTTCGGACCTGTTCAGAGGTACGCTAGAGCCAGTGGAGAAAGCCCTGCGAGATGCCAAGATGGACAAATCCCAGATCCATGAAATTGTCCTGGTTGGAGGTTCTACAAGAATCCCCAAGATCCAAAAACTTCTGCAGGACTTCTTTAACGGACGGGAACTGAACAAAAGCATCAACCCAGACGAGGCCGTAGCTTACGGTGCGGCGGTTCAGGCTGCCATCCTTATGGGCGACACCTCTGGAAACGTCCAGGACTTGCTGCTGTTGGATGTGGCTCCGCTGTCCCTGGGCATCGAGACAGCGGGAGGAGTCATGACCCCGCTCATCAAACGCAACACCACCATCCCCACCAAGCAGACGCAAATCTTCAGCACGTATGCAGACAACCAGCCTGGGGTTCTGATCCAGGTGTATGAAGGTGAGAGAGCAATGACCAAAGACAACAACCTACTGGGGAAGTTTGATCTGACGGGCATCCCGCCTGCTCCACGTGGAGTTCCTCAGATTGAAGTCACCTTCGACGTAGATGCCAACGGCATTCTGAACGTGTCTGCCATGGACAAAAGCACAGGCAAAGAGAACAAGATCACCATCACTAATGACAAAGGCAGGCTAAGCAAGGAGGAGATTGAAAGGATGGTGCAGGAAGCAGATGCGTACAAAGCGGAGGACGACCTTCAGAGAGAGAAGATCGCGGCTAAGAACTCCCTGGAGTCGTACGCCTTTAACATGAAGAACAGTGTGGAAGATGAAAGCATGAAAGGCAAAATCAGTGAAGAGGACAAGAAGAAAGTAATTGAGAGGTGTAACAAGGCCATTTCCTGGCTGGAGAACAACCAACTGGCTGAAAAAGAGGAATACGAACATGAGCTAAAGGAACTGGAGAAAGTCTGCAACCCCATCATCACTAAGCTGTACCAGGGAGGAATGCCAACTGGAAGCTGTGGAGATCAGGCACGAGCCGCTTCAGGATCAAACTTCCATGAACCGACTATTGAAGAAGTTGATTAAAAACTAATGCGGTCTTAATAAGTGGACATCTGACTAAAATATAAGCTATTCACTGAAACATTTTTGGGTGACATTGTTAAAATGAACCTAACTTTGAGCTAATTCTAACTGGCAATACAAATATTTATGCTGTCTTTATGATGTGAAAGGATAAGTAAAATGTATGATATTAGTTGTAAAATGTTTGTGTGTGTTAATCCTAGCTAGTATGATCCACATTAGATTTAATACTCTTTCAAGTTTTGAGCCTGGAGCTACAAAGATTTATAGTGTACATATTTGTTTGTATATATACTATTATTTTTTTATTGTCATTAAAATTGTATATTACGTGGGAAAAGTTGTCTTCTCTTTCATGTACTATTCATTAGCTGATTCTTTAAAGCACGATCCTGAATAAATTTTTTTTGGTAAGACTAAATAAATAAAATATAATTCTATTCTCAAATTCATGTTCTTCAGTTACAGTGTCGTCAATATTTTGGACATTTGTGCCACTAAATAATACTGGTGATAACACAGTATGTGGGGGGAAGACAATAAAAAAAAAATAGTGAAATGTGCAGATCTGGGAAGTTCCATAATCTGATGTGTAAATCAGTTCTAGATTTTAAACAACAACCAAGAGAAGCTGATGTTTGTACTGCAAGTCCCATGAAAGTTCAGTTTAGGATTATTTGATGCTTAGTGTTTAGCACAGAAATGACAGTATAGTGGTTGATTTGAACAGCAGAGGTCAGTGCTCACCTTCATTTTCCAGTACAGTCTAGTTTCTTCTTATGTTTTCCACCTCATGTATTGTACGTGTTTAGAAATTAAACCAGTTTTGTAATATCAGGGGAACCTAAAAAGTGCTGTAGGAGACAAAATGATCCATTCTGGCTATTTCTGTCCCTGTTGCAATGAAGTGTTCATGCAAAGCATAACAAGCAGTCCTAAACCCAGATAAAGAGATAATGTACAATACAGATTATGAATGCAAGGCCAAAAGATCAAATGCTTTATAACCCTTTAAATAATTATTTGAGATAATGTCTGGTTTATAAGAATACCCTTTTATAAATGAAAAGTAATATGACATAATAACTCTCTCATCACTTTTTGCCAATAAGCAGAGTTTAATCATTTGCAGATCTAACAGTCCCTATCCCCTGCCGGATGGTTAAAGAACACTGTTAAAATGTCTCTAACAATGTTAGAGATTTAAGCACTTATGTACGTCGCTCTGAGGGGGGCATGTTGGCTTAGTGGGTAGCACGTTTGCCTCACACCTCCAGGGTCGGGGTTCGATTCCCGCCTCCGCCTTGTGTGTGCGGAGTTTGCATGTTCTCCCCGTGCCTCAGGGGTTTCCTTCGGATACTCTGGTTTCCTCCCCCGGTCCAAAGACATGCATGGTAGGTTGATTGGCATCTCTGGAAAATTGTCCGGTGTGTGTGTGTGTGTGTGTGTGTGTGTGTGTGTGTGTGTGTGTGTGTGTGTGTGTGTGTGTGTGTGTGTGTGTGTGTGTGTGCCCTCTGATGGGTTGGCACTCCGTCCAGGGTGTATCCTGCCTTGATGCCCGATGACGCCTGAGATAGGCACAGGCTCCCCGTGACCCGAGGTAGTTCGGATAAAGTGGTAGAAAATGAGTGAGTAAGTACGTCGCTCTGGATAAGGGCGTCTGCCAAATGCTGTAAATGTAAAATGACAGTTACCTAGGGGATTTACAACAATATAAAATATATATGCAAACATGGGTGTATTTTGAGGATATTACTCAATTATTACTGATGTAATTTATTTTCAAATTTAGCCTTTTATCCCTTAGCTCACTCAACTGATTCCTAATACTGATGGTAATGTCTCGTTGTGTGTGGATTTTTAAAGATCATAAATTGTGTGTGTGTGTGTGTGTGTGTGTGTGCTTCTGTGTTTGTTTGTTTGTGTGTGTGTGTGCTTCTGTGTTTGTTTCTGTGTGTGTGTGTGTGTGTGTGTGTGTGTGTGTGTGTGTGTGTGTGTGTGTGTGTATGTGTGCACTTGCTGTGTGGAATTATGTTTGTTTGAATATATGTTTTGTTTACATTATAGCACAACAAACTGTACTATAATCATATCGTACAGTTTGAAGAGTTAAATTAAAAGAAAAAGGAGAAACTGCAAGTGGTCTAGAAATCAAGATTCAACAAGTGCTACAGTATCTGAGAATTTGGGTCTCGATGGTACAAAAATTGAGATTGAGCGAGCACATCGGATGGGTCAGTTCCAGGAAGATAGAAAGCAGAGGAAAATTGTTGTTAAGTTTCTGAGATTTAAAGATCGCCAGCGCATCCTTTTTTCTGCGAAGAAATTAAAGGGCACAAATATTTACATCAATGAAGACTTTTCAGACGTGGTGCAGCAAAGGAGAAGGGAATTGCTGCCTAAACTGAAAGCAGCCAGAGAAAAAGGTGAAAGAGACAGTTTAAGGTATGGCAAACTTATTATTTAGCCTGCCATTGGGCAAAGAGAATAACTGACTTTGTTTACTATCCAACTCAAAGTGTGTTTCATTGATGTTTTCAATCTTTTGTAAACATGTCATCTTTATTTGTAAACTTGTCAAAGAAAGGATTACTTTTAGCTCATTTAAACATATGCAGTCTTAGAAACAAGATTCATGAAATCGCAAGAATCTGTTCAACAGAACATATTCATGTTTTAGCTTTATCTGAAACACATCTAGACGACAGTTTTGGGAACTCACAGCTTACTGTTTATAAGTACAAATTATATAGAAGAGATAGAAATCAAAATGGTGGGGGAGTTGCGTTTTATATAAAGGAGAATATTGTTGCTACAATTAAATCAGATTTAATGTGCAAAGATATTGAAATAATATGGTTACAGATTAATCTTCCATTCAATAAGCCATTTTTGGTTGGTTGCTGTTATAGACCTCCAAACTCAAATGTAGAGTATGTACAAAAAATATGTGAAAATATGGACATGGTTTCAGATCAAAATAAGGATATCTTTCTGCTTGGGGATTTTAATATTGATTGGTTTTCAAAAAAGTGCTCATTGCACAAAAGGTTGTTTACAATGGCTACTGTATGTAATCTCAAACAAGTGGTGACACAACCCACAAGAATTGCTATGGATAATACATCTAAATCAACATGCATAGATCATATTTTTACTAATGTTCCTGATTTATGTTCACAAGCTGTTTCTGTGGGGGGTAGGATGCAGTGATCATAACCTGATAGCAATTTCAATAATGATGAAAATTCCTAAATCTGGTGGAAGGATCATGTATCGTAGATCATATAAAAACTTTAATCCTAGATTGTTTGTTGATGAGGTCAATAACTCAAATTGGTCTGCAGTTCTTCAGGAGAGGGATGTAAATGCTTCTCTTAACATTTTTATGGACACTTTTAGTAAAATAGTTGATAAATATGCACCTCTCCGGAAAAGATCTATAAAAATCAACAGTGCTCCATGGTTAGATGAAGAGCTAATGGCCCTTATGAAGCAAAGGGACAATGCCAAAGATATGGCCTTCAAATCAAAATGTGATGTAGACAGAGTACATTATCGCAAGTTGAGAAACAAAGCTACAAAATTAAATAACATAAAAAAGAAAGCATATTATGGACAAAAAATCTCCAATTCTAGGAATGATAGCAAACAATTGTGGAAAGTATTAAAGGAATTGATGTGTAAAAAGTCAAATAATTTGAATATGTACATGGAGACCAACGATGGTGACATTATTGGTAAACCTTGTGATATTGCCAATCATTTGAATGATTTTTTTTATATGCAAAGTAGAGCAATTAAGATCATGTATGACAATGCAAGATATTGAATCTCCTTGTGACAATGTTAGATTTATTATGAGAGGGAAAACTTTAACAACGTTAAGAAGTTGCTTCTCTCCTTATCTGATGAGAAAACACCTGGTAATGATCATCTTGATGGCAAAATTTTTAAAATTGTTGCAAATATTTTGTGCAAACCAATATGTCACATTTTTAATAATTCAGTTCTCAGCGGAGTGTTTCCTATGCTATGGAAACAGTCTAAAATTGTGCCTTTACTTAAAGATGAAAAGGCAGGGTTTACTCCTTCTAATTGCAGACCAATTCATATTCTTCCTGTATTAAGCAAAATATTTGAAAGGTTACTTTTTAATCAAATGCTAGAATACTTTACATTAAATGAATTGCTAACAGGTTCACAGCATGCCTATAGACCAGGCCATGATTTGCCCCATGTTGTTAGAAATGCAGAAGTTGTACTGTATGCAGATGATGCAAGTTTATTTTGTGCATCTCCTTCAATAACCGATCTAAGTATGAACCTTCAAAAGCAATTAAATTTGATTATCAAATGGGTTAATTTGAACAAATTAGTACTGAATATTTTGCTGTAGGAGACAAAATGACCCATTCTGGCTATTTCTGTCTCTGTTTCAATGAAGTGTTCATGCAAAGCATAACAAGCAGTCCTAAACCCAGATAAAGAGATAATGTACAATACAGATTATGAATGCAAGGCCAAAAGATCAAATGCTTTATAACCCTTTAAATAATTATTTGAGATAATGTCTGGTTTATAAGAATACCTTTTTATAAATGAGAAGTAATATGACATCATAACTCTCTCATCACTTTTTGCCAATAAGCAGAGTTTAATCATTTGCAGATCTAACACTCCCATATCCCCTGCAGGTTGGTTAAAGAACACTTAAAATGTCTCTAACAATGTTAGAGATTTAAGCACTTATGTATGTCGCTCTGGATAAGGGCGTCTGCCAAATGCTGTAAATGTAAAATGACAGTTACCTAGGGGATTTACAATAATATAAAATATATATGCAAACATTGGTGTATTTTGAGGATATTACTCAATTATTAGTGATTTAATTTATTTTCAAATTTAGCCTTTTATCCCTTAGCTCACTCAACTGATTCCTAATACTGATGGTAATGTCTCGTTGTGTGTGGATTTTTAAAGATCATAAATGTGTGTGTGTGTGTGTGTGGTGTGTGTGTGTGTGTGTGTTTCTCTCTGTGTTTGTTTGTGTGTGTGTGTGTGTGTGTGTGTGTGGTGTGTGTGTGTGTGTGTTGTGTGTGTCTGTGTGTGTGTGTGCTTCTGTGTTTGTTTCTGTGTGTTTGTGTCTTTGTGTTTGTTTTTGTTTGTGTGTGTGTGTGTGTGTGTGTGTGTGTGCACTTGCTGTGTGGAATTATGTTTGTTTGAATATAGGTTTTGTTTACATTATAGCACAACAAACTGTACTATAATCATACTCCTGTAGAATAGAGAAATTGGAGGGAAAAAACAGACTGAAGTATATCTCTGACACTTTTCCACACTTTAGAATGTACTAAATAATGTGAATGCTCTGTTTGTGTTTTGATGACTTTAGCTGTTACAGAGACCTGTGTAAGGTGTGTTCTGAAGACTGCCATCGTTTTCTTTACTTTAAAACACCAAATATTAACCACGAGATGTAACAAAATCTTTACATTTTCTGTATGATTTAGTAGATAATGATAACAGCACTAACTTAAGAATCCTTTATTCAAGTAACTTCTAAACTGAATTGGCTTATTATACTAATTTGACATAAAGCATTTTTGATCATTTAACTAACATGAAATGAATAAAGTGCTTAAAATTAAATTGTTTTTAATAAACAATTAATAGCCGTGTTAATTGCATGCTTGAACTATTATTAAGACCAGTGGCTGTGGTCTTAACTTTGACAAATGTCATGACAGATAAATGAATGAATGAATGAATGAATGAATGAATGAATGAATGAATGAATTTAACTGTACAAAAAAAACAGCAAATACCATTTAATGTCAAACTCAGGTAAACTTTAACAAAGTAATTATTAACTTACACAGTTTCTGAGATTCGAGGCAACACCAGTTTATTTCTATTCTTTGTAGTAAACTTTGTTTACTAGTTTGACAATTTAGAAAAAGACCTTTTGCTGGATTATATCTAAAAATGAGAGCAGTGTGTTCGTGTTCAGTAGTTAGAAATGAGAGAAAAGATTGTTCCCGAAGAGTCTGGAAGTCCCTCCTCTGTTCTGGGCATATTGGTATGTTCCTGAATCATAGGTGGGCGGGTTTTAGACGGCAGGATAACGTATGATTGGTCGGATTGGTACGAGCTTTTGAGAAGTGTCTAGAAAGCGCGAGAAGAGAATGACTGTGTCTGCTGGAAAGTATAAAAGAGAGAATGAAGGTTTGTGTAACAAACAGCCGTCTACGAGTAGTGACATCTACAGCGACGAAGAGGAGCAAAGCCGCAGATTTAATACGAGTTAACATATAATCTTCATATACTTCAGGAGACTAATAACTGTAAGTAGAATTATTCATGTCCATATTGACTGTAGTTATATGACAGGATTTATAATCTCTTCTAAGGACTCATATTGTTATGGTGTAACTGGACAGGAGAATAATATTAAAATGTATTGTGAGACCTTATTATAACCTTAGAAATACAAAGCAATCTATTATGTATTTTTGTTACCAGTAGAATAATAAATGGAATACATTTTTAGTTAACTGTTTTATTGGTTTAAATTGATCGTGTGTTCAAACTGACAACTTGACATATTCAGCTTGACCTAACTCCTGCCGTTGTGTTTGTTTTTGTGACGCTTTTAGATATCTGACAAAACAAGCAAGATGTCTTCATCCAAAGGAATTGCTATTGGGATTGACCTGGGCACCACTTACTCCTGTGTGGGGGTGTTTCAGCATGGAAAAGTGGAGATCATTGCTAATGACCAGGGAAACAGAACAACACCCAGCTACGTGGCCTTCACAGACACAGAGAGGCTCATTGGAGATGCTGCTAAAAACCAAGTGGCCATGAACCCCAACAACACGGTGTTTGATGCCAAGAGGCTGATCGGCAGGAAGTTCGACGATCCTGTCGTACAGTCCGACATGAAGCATTGGCCTTTCCGTGTTACCAGTGAAGGAGGCAAGCCGAAGGTTCAGGTCGAATACAAAGGGGAGGAGAAATCCTTTAACCCTGAAGAGATCTCCTCCATGGTCCTGGTGAAAATGAAGGAAATCGCAGAGGCCTATCTTGGACAGAAAGTAACAAATGCTGTTATTACTGTTCCTGCCTACTTCAATGACTCTCAGAGACAAGCCACTAAGGATGCTGGAGTGATCGCCGGACTGAACGTCCTGAGGATCATCAACGAGCCCACGGCCGCGGCGATCGCCTACGGCCTAGACAAAGGCAAGAAAGCGGAGCGCAACGTCCTGATCTTTGACCTGGGAGGTGGTACGTTCGACGTGTCCATCCTTACCATCGATGACGGCATCTTTGAAGTGAAAGCCACCGCGGGAGACACTCACCTGGGCGGAGAGGACTTTGACAACCGCCTGGTGAACCACTTTGTGGAGGAATTCAAGAGGAAGCACAAGAAGGATATGAGCCAAAACAAGCGAGCCCTGAGGAGGCTGCGTACAGCCTGTGAGAGAGCCAAGAGAACCCTATCCTCCAGCTCTCAAGCCAGCATTGAAATCGACTCTCTGTATGAGGGCACTGACTTCTATACTTCCATCACCAGAGCACGCTTTGAAGAGTTGTGTTCGGACCTGTTCAGAGGTACGCTAGAGCCAGTGGAGAAAGCCCTGCGAGATGCCAAGATGGACAAATCCCAGATCCATGAAATTGTCCTGGTTGGAGGTTCTACAAGAATCCCCAAGATCCAAAAACTTCTGCAGGACTTCTTTAACGGACGGGAACTGAACAAAAGCATCAACCCAGACGAGGCCGTAGCTTACGGTGCGGCGGTTCAGGCTGCCATCCTTATGGGCGACACCTCTGGAAACGTCCAGGACTTGCTGCTGTTGGATGTGGCTCCGCTGTCCCTGGGCATCGAGACAGCGGGAGGAGTCATGACCCCGCTCATCAAACGCAACACCACCATCCCCACCAAGCAGACGCAAATCTTCAGCACGTATGCAGACAACCAGCCTGGGGTTCTGATCCAGGTGTATGAAGGTGAGAGAGCAATGACCAAAGACAACAACCTACTGGGGAAGTTTGATCTGACGGGCATCCCGCCTGCTCCACGTGGAGTTCCTCAGATTGAAGTCACCTTCGACGTAGATGCCAACGGCATTCTGAACGTGTCTGCCATGGACAAAAGCACAGGCAAAGAGAACAAGATCACCATCACTAATGACAAAGGCAGGCTAAGCAAGGAGGAGATTGAAAGGATGGTGCAGGAAGCAGATGCGTACAAAGCGGAGGACGACCTTCAGAGAGAGAAGATCGCGGCTAAGAACTCCCTGGAGTCGTACGCCTTTAACATGAAGAACAGTGTGGAAGATGAAAGCATGAAAGGCAAAATCAGTGAAGAGGACAAGAAGAAAGTAATTGAGAGGTGTAACAAGGCCATTTCCTGGCTGGAGAACAACCAACTGGCTGAAAAAGAGGAATACGAACATGAGCTAAAGGAACTGGAGAAAGTCTGCAACCCCATCATCACTAAGCTGTACCAGGGAGGAATGCCAACTGGAAGCTGTGGAGATCAGGCACGAGCCGCTTCAGGATCAAACTTCCATCAACCGACTATTGAAGAAGTTGATTAAAAACTAATGCGGTCTTAATAAGTGGACATCTGACTAAAATATAAGCTATTCACTGAAACATTTTTGGGTGACATTGTTAAAATGAACCTAACTTTGAGCTAATTCTAACTGGCAATACAAATATTTATGCTGTCTTTATGATGTGAAAGGATAAGTAAAATGTATGATATTAGTTGTAAAATGTTTGTGTGTGTTAATCCTAGCTAGTATGATCCACATTAGATTTAATACTCTTTCAAGTTTTGAGCCTGGAGCTACAAAGATTTATAGTGTACATATTTGTTTGTATATATACTATTATTTTTTTATTGTCATTAAAATTGTATATTACGTGGGAAAAGTTGTCTTCTCTTTCATGTACTATTCATTAGCTGATTCTTTAAAGCACGATCCTGAATAAATTTTTTTTGGTAAGACTAAATAAATAAAATATAATTCTATTCTCAAATTCATGTTCTTCAGTTACAGTGTCGTCAATATTTTGGACATTTGTGCCACTAAATAATACTGGTGATAACACAGTATGTGGGGGGAAGACAATAAAAAAAAAATAGTGAAATGTGCAGATCTGGGAAGTTCCATAATCTGATGTGTAAATCAGTTCTAGATTTTAAACAACAACCAAGAGAAGCTGATGTTTGTACTGCAAGTCCCATGAAAGTTCAGTTTAGGATTATTTGATGCTTAGTGTTTAGCACAGAAATGACAGTATAGTGGTTGATTTGAGCAGCAGAGGTCAGTGCTCACCTTCATTTTCCAGTACAGTCTAGTTTCTTCTTATGTTTTCCACCTCATGTATTGTACGTGTTTAGAAATTAAACCAGTTTTGTAATATCAGGGGAACCTAAAAAGTGCTGTAGGAGACAAAATGATCCATTCTGGCTATTTCTGTCCCTGTTGCAATGAAGTGTTCATGCAAAGCATAACAAGCAGTCCTAAACCCAGATAAAGAGATAATGTACAATACAGATTATGAATGCAAGGCCAAAAGATCAAATGCTTTATAACCCTTTAAATAATTATTTGAGATAATGTCTGGTTTATAAGAATACCCTTTTATAAATGAAAAGTAATATGACATAATAACTCTCTCATCACTTTTTGCCAATAAGCAGAGTTTAATCATTTGCAGATCTAACAGTCCCTATCCCCTGCCGGATGATTAAAGAACACTGTTAAAATGTCTCTAACAATGTTAGAGATTTAAGCACTTATGTACGTCGCTCTGAGGGGGGCATGTTGGCTTAGTGGGTAGCACGTTTGCCTCACACCTCCAGGGTCGGGGTTCGATTCCCGCCTCCGCCTTGTGTGTGCGGAGTTTGCATGTTCTCCCCGTGCCTCGGGGGTTTCCTTCGGATACTCTGGTTTCCTCCCCCGGTCCAAAGACATGCATGGTAGGTTGATTGGCATCTCTGGAAAATTGTCCGGTGTGTGTGTGTGTGTGTGTGTGTGTGTGTGTGTGTGTGTGTGTGTGTGTGTGTGTGTGCCCTGTGATGGGTTGGCACTCCGTCCAGGGTGTATCCTGCCTTGATGCCCGATGACGCCTGAGATAGGCACAGGCTCCCCGTGACCCGAGGTAGTTCGGATAAAGTGGTAGAAAATGAGTGAGTAAGTACGTCGCTCTGGATAAGGGCGTCTGCCAAATGCTGTAAATGTAAAATGACAGTTACCTAGGGGATTTACAACAATATAAAATATATATGCAAACATGGGTGTATTTTGAGGATATTACTCAATTATTACTGATGTAATTTATTTTCAAATTTAGCCTTTTATCCCTTAGCTCACTCAACTGATTCCTAATACTGATGGTAATGTCTCATTGTGTGTGAATTTTTAAAGATCATGTATTGTGTGTGTGTGTGTGTGTGTGTGTGTGTGCTTCTGTGTTTGTTTGTTTGTGTGTGTGTGTGCTTCTGTGTTTGTTTCTGTCTGTGTGTGTGTGTGTGTGTGTGTGTGTGTGTGTGTGTGTGTGTGTGTGTGTGTGTATGTGTGCACTTGCTGTGTGGAATTATGTTTGTTTGAATATATGTTTTGTTTACATTATAGCACAACAAACTGTACTATAATCATATCGTACAGTTTGAAGAGTTAAATTAAAAGAAAAAGGAGAAACTGCAAGTGGTCTAGAAATCAAGATTCAACAAGTGCTACAGTATCTGAGAATTTGGGTCTCGATGGTACAAAAATTGAGATTGAGCGAGCACATCGGATGGGTCAGTTCCAGGAAGATAGAAAGCAGAGGAAAATTGTTGTTAAGTTTCTGAGATTTAAAGATCGCCAGCGCATCCTTTTTTCTGCGAAGAAATTAAAGGGCACAAATATTTACATCAATGAAGACTTTTCAGACGTGGTGCAGCAAAGGAGAAGGGAATTGCTGCCTAAACTGAAAGCAGCCAGAGAAAAAGGTGAAAGAGACAGTTTAAGGTATGGCAAACTTATTATTTAGCCTGCCATTGGGCAAAGAGAATAACTGACTTTGTTTACTATCCAACTCAAAGTGTGTTTCATTGATGTTTTCAATCTTTTGTAAACATGTCATCTTTATTTGTAAACTTGTCAAAGAAAGGATTACTTTTAGCTCATTTAAACATATGCAGTCTTAGAAACAAGATTCATGAAATCGCAAGAATCTGTTCAACAGAACATATTCATGTTTTAGCTTTATCTGAAACACATCTAGACGACAGTTTTGGGAACTCACAGCTTACTGTTTATAAGTACAAATTATATAGAAGAGATAGAAATCAAAATGGTGGGGGAGTTGCGTTTTATATAAAGGAGAATATTGTTGCTACAATTAAATCAGATTTAATGTGCAAAGATATTGAAATAATATGGTTACAGATTAATCTTCCATTCAATAAGCCATTTTTGGTTGGTTGCTGTTATAGACCTCCAAACTCAAATGTAGAGTATGTACAAAAAATATGTGAAAATATGGACATGGTTTCAGATCAAAATAAGGATATCTTTCTGCTTGGGGATTTTAATATTGATTGGTTTTCAAAAAAGTGCTCATTGCACAAAAGGTTGTTTACAATGGCTACTGTATGTAATCTCAAACAAGTGGTGACACAACCCACAAGAATTGCTATGGATAATACATCTAAATCAACATGCATAGATCATATTTTTACTAATGTTCCTGATTTATGTTCACAAGCTGTTTCTGTGGGGGGTAGGATGCAGTGATCATAACCTGATAGCAATTTCAATAATGATGAAAATTCCTAAATCTGGTGGAAGGATCATGTATCGTAGATCATATAAAAACTTTAATCCTAGATTGTTTGTTGATGAGGTCAATAACTCAAATTGGTCTGCAGTTCTTCAGGAGAGGGATGTAAATGCTTCTCTTAACATTTTTATGGACACTTTTAGTAAAATAGTTGATAAATATGCACCTCTCCGGAAAAGATCTATAAAAATCAACAGTGCTCCATGGTTAGATGAAGAGCTAATGGCCCTTATGAAGCAAAGGGACAATGCCAAAGATATGGCCTTCAAATCAAAATGTGATGTAGACAGAGTACATTATCGCAAGTTGAGAAACAAAGCTACAAAATTAAATAACATAAAAAAGAAAGCATATTATGGACAAAAAATCTCCAATTCTAGGAATGATAGCAAACAATTGTGGAAAGTATTAAAGGAATTGATGTGTAAAAAGTCAAATAATTTGAATATGTACATGGAGACCAACGATGGTGACATTATTGGTAAACCTTGTGATATTGCCAATCATTTGAATGATTTTTTTTATATGCAAAGTAGAGCAATTAAGATCATGTATGACAATGCAAGATATTGAATCTCCTTGTGACAATGTTAGATTTATTATGAGAGGGAAAACTTTAACAACGTTAAGAAGTTGCTTCTCTCCTTATCTGATGAGAAAACACCTGGTAATGATCATCTTGATGGCAAAATTTTTAAAATTGTTGCAAATATTTTGTGCAAACCAATATGTCACATTTTTAATAATTCAGTTCTCAGCGGAGTGTTTCCTATGCTATGGAAACAGTCTAAAATTGTGCCTTTACTTAAAGATGAAAAGGCAGGGTTTACTCCTTCTAATTGCAGACCAATTCATATTCTTCCTGTATTAAGCAAAATATTTGAAAGGTTACTTTTTAATCAAATGCTAGAATACTTTACATTAAATGAATTGCTAACAGGTTCACAGCATGCCTATAGACCAGGCCATGATTTGCCCCATGTTGTTAGAAATGCAGAAGTTGTACTGTATGCAGATGATGCAAGTTTATTTTGTGCATCTCCTTCAATAACCGATCTAAGTATGAACCTTCAAAAGCAATTAAATTTGATTATCAAATGGGTTAATTTGAACAAATTAGTACTGAATATTTCCAAAACCAAATGTATTGTTTTTGCTACTAAACATTTGTTAAATAAACCTTGTAACCTAAATTTGACTATTGATACAACTTTGGTTGAGCAGGTTACTACAACTAAACTAATGGGTGTCAAGCTGGATAATCAGCTCTCATGGACTGATCAGATAAATCATATTGTTTCTAGGATGGGCAGAGGCATTGCTTTAGCCAGGAAGTGTGTGCCGTTTTGTCCACCATCAGTCATGAGAATAGTAGTCCAGTCTTTGGTCTTGTCACACCTGGGGTACTGCTCAGTTATTTGGTCCAGTGCTACACAGGAGCACTTAAAAAAAATTAAACTTGCTCAGAATAGAGCTGCCAGAGTTGCTCTTGGCTGTTCGTACAGGACCGGTGTGAATGAGATGCACACTGTATTAGTATGGTTGAAGGTACAGGATAAATTAAAGATAAGTCTTCTGTGCTACATGCATAATGCCATCTATAAAAACAACCCCAGATTTTTTGTGGATAAATAGGTTTACAGTTGGGAATTGCCACCTACATATTACTCGGCAGGTCAGCTCTGGTGATCTAGTTGTTCCTTTTGCACAGTCAAATTGTATGAGGAGAACTGTACTATTTAGATCCTCAGTAGCTTGGAATCAACTGTCAATGTGTATAAGACAAATAAGCAATATATCTTATTTTAAAAAGATGGTAAAAAAATGTGTGATCTGTAATGAAAACTAAGTGTAATGACTCAAATTGAAGTGTATTTATTCTTTTGATAACATATTATAAAAAGTGTAATGTGATTGTGTATAATATGTTTTGATATTGTAAAATGGACCACAGGAAGATTACCGACCACTCGTGGAAGCTAATGGGGTTCCAAATAAATAAATAAGTAAATAAATATTCATGTATAATAGAGAAATTGGAGGGAAAAACAGACTGAAGTATATCTCTGACACTGTTCCACACTTTAGAATGTACAAAATAATGTGAATGCTCTGTTTGTGTTTTGATGACTTTAGCTGTTACAGAGACCTTTGTAAGGTGTGTTCTGAAGACTGCCATCGTTTTCTTTACTTTAAAACACCAAATATTAACCACGAGATGTAACAAAATCTTTACATTTTCTGTATGATTTAGTAGATAATGATAACAGCACTAACTTAAGAATCCTTTATTCAAGTAACTTCTAAACTGAATTGGCTTATTATACTAATTTGACATAAAGCATTTTTGATCATTTAACTAACATGAAATGAATAAAGTGCTTAAAATTAAATTGTTTTTAATAAACAATTAATAGCCGTGTTAATTGCATGCTTGAACTATTATTAAGACCAGTGGCTGTGGTCTTAACTTTGACAAATGTCATGACAGATAAATGAATGAATGAATGAATGAATGAATGAATGAATGAATGAATGAATGAATGAATGAGTTAATTTAACTGTACAAAAAAACCAGCAAATAACATTTAATGTCAAACTCAGGTAAACTTTAACAAAGTAATTATTAACTTACACATTTCTGAGATTCGAGGCAACACCAGTTTTATTTCTATTCTTTGTAGTAAACTTTGTTTACTAGTTTGACAATTTTAAGAAAAAAGACATTTTGCTGAATTATATCTAAAAATTAGAGCAGTGTTTCGTGTTCAGTAGTTAGAAATGAGAGAGAAATGTTCCCGAACAGTCTGGAAGTCCCTCCTCTGTTCTGGGCATATTGGTATGTTCCTGAATCATGGGTGGGCGGGGTTTAGACGGCAGGATAACGTATGATTGGTCGGATTGGTACGAGCTTTTGAGAAGCGTCTAGAAAGCGCGAGAAGAGAATGACTGTGTCTGCTGGAAAGTATAAAAGAGAGAATGAAGGTTTGTGTAACAAACAGCCGTCTACGAGTAGTGACATCTACAACGACGAAGAGGAGCAAAGCCGCAGATTTAATACGAGTTAACATATAATCTTCATATATTTCAGGAGACTAATAACTGTAAGTAGAATTATTCATGTCCATATTGACTGTAGTTATATGACAGGATTTATAATCTCTTCTAAGGACTCATATTGTTATGGTGTAACTGGACAGGACAATAATATTAAAATGTATTGTGAGACCTTATTATAACCTTAGAAATACAAAACAATATTTTATGTATTTTATTACCAGTAGAATAATAAATGAAATGAACTCTCAGTTAACAGTTTTATTGGTTTAAATTGATCGTGTGTTCAAACTGACAACTTGACATATTCAGCTTGACCTAACTCCTGCCGTTGTGTGTGTTTTTGTGACACTTTTAGATATCTGACAAAACAAGCAAGATGTCTTCATCCAAAGGAATTGCTATTGGGATTGACCTGGGCACCACCTACTCCTGTGTGGGGGTGTTTCAGCATGGAAAAGTGGAGATCATTGCTAATGACCAGGGAAACAGAACAACACCCAGCTACGTGGCCTTCACAGACACGGAGAGGCTCATTGGAGATGCTGCTAAAAACCAAGTGGCCATGAACCCCAACAACACGGTGTTTGATGCCAAGAGGCTAATCGGCAGGAAGTTCGACGATCCTGTCGTACAGTCTGACATGAAGCATTGGCCTTTCCGGGTTACCAGTGAAGGAGGCAAGCCGAAGGTTCAGGTCGAATACAAAGGGGAGGAGAAATCCTTTAACCCTGAAGAGATCTCCTCCATGGTCCTTGTGAAAATGAAGGAAATCGCAGAGGCTTATCTTGGACAGAAAGTAACAAATGCTGTTATTACTGTTCCTGCCTACTTCAATGACTCTCAAAGACAAGCCACTAAGGATGCTGGAGTGATCGCCGGACTGAACGTCCTGAGGATCATCAACGAGCCCACGGCCGCGGCGATCGCCTACGGCCTAGACAAAGGTACGAAAGCGGAGCGCAACGTCCTGATCTTTGACCTGGGAGGTGGTACGTTCGACGTGTCCATTCTTACCATCGACGACGGCATCTTTGAAGTGAAAGCCACCGCGGGAGACACTCACCTGGGCGGAGAGGACTTTGACAACCGCCTGGTGAACCATTTTGTGGAGGAATTCAAGAGGAAGCACAAGAAGGACATGAGCCAAAACAAGCGAGCCCTGAGGAGGCTGCGTACAGCCTGTGAGAGAGCCAAGAGAACCCTATCCTCCAGCTCTCAAGCCAGCATTGAAATCGACTCTCTGTATGAGGGCACTGACTTCTATACTTCCATCACCAGAGCACGCTTTGAAGAGTTGTGTTCGGACCTGTTCAGAGGTACGCTAGAGCCAGTGGAGAAAGCCCTGCGAGATGCCAAGATGGACAAATCCCAGATCCATGAAATTGTCCTGGTTGGAGGTTCTACAAGAATCCCCAAGATCCAAAAACTTCTGCAGGACTTCTTTAACGGACGGGAACTGAACAAAAGCATCAACCCAGACGAGGCCGTAGCTTACGGTGCGGCGGTTCAGGCTGCCATCCTTATGGGCGACACCTCTGGAAACGTCCAGGACTTGCTGCTGTTGGATGTGGCTCCGCTGTCCCTGGGCATCGAGACAGCGGGAGGAGTCATGACCGCGCTCATCAAACGCAACACCACCATCCCCACCAAGCAGACGCAAATCTTCAGCACGTATGCAGACAACCAGCCTGGAGTTCTGATCCAGGTGTATGAAGGTGAGAGAGCAATGACCAAAGACAACAACCTACTGGGGAAGTTTGATCTGACGGGCATCCCGCCTGCTCCACGTGGAGTTCCTCAGATTGAAGTCACCTTCGACATAGATGCCAACGGCATTCTGAACGTGTCTGCCGTGGACAAAAGCACAGGCAAAGAGAACAAGATCACCATCACCAATGACAAAGGCAGGCTAAGCAAGGAGGAGATTGAAAGGATGGTGCAGGAAGCAGATGCGTACAAAGCAGAGGACGACCTTCAGAGAGAGAAGATCGTGGCCAAGAACTCCCTGGAGTCGTACGCCTTTAACATGAAGAACAGTGTGGAAGATGAAAGCATGAAAGGCAAAATCAGTGAAGAGGACAAGAAGAAAGTAATTGAGAGGTGTAACAAGGCCATTTCCTGGCTGGAGAACAACCAACTGGCTGAAAAAGAGGAATACGAACATGAGCTGAAGGAACTGGAGAAATTCTGCAAACCCATCATCACTAAGCTGTACCAGGGAGGAATGCCAACTGGAAGCTGTGGAGATCAGGCACGAGCCGCTTCAGGATCAAACTCCCAAGGACCGACTATTGAAGAAGTTGATTAAAAACTAATGCGGTCTTAATAAGTGGACTTCTGACTAAAATATAAGCTATTCACTGAAACATTTTTGGGTGACATTGTTAAAATGAACCTAACTTTGAGCTAATTCTAACTGGCAATACAAATATTTATGCTGTCTTTATGATGTGAAAGGATGAGTAAAATGTATGATATTCTTTGTAAAATGTTTGTGTGTGTTAATCCTGGCTAGTATGATCCACATTAGATTTAATACTCTTTCAAGTTTTGAGCCTGGAGCTACAAAGATTTATAGTGTACATATTTGTTTGTATATATACTATTATTTTTTTATTGTCATTAAAATTGTATATTACGTGGGAAAAGTTGTCTTCTCTTTCATGTACTATTCATTAGCTGATTCTTTAAAACACGATCCTGAATATATTTTTTTTGGAAAGACTAAATAAATAAAATATAATTCTATTCTCAAATTCATGTACTTCAGTTACAGTGTCGTCAATATTTTGGACATTTGTGCCACTAAATAATACTGGTGATGACACAGTATGTGGGGGGAAGACAATAAAAAAAAAATAGTGAAATGTGCAGATCTGGGAAGTTCCATAATCTGATGTGTAAATCAGTTCTAGATTTTAAACAACACCCAAGAGAAGCTGATGTTTGTACTGCAACTCCCATGAAAGTTCAGTTTAGGATTATTTGATGCTTAGTGTTTAGCACAGAAATGACAGTATAGTGGTTGATTTGAACAGCAGAGGTCAGTGCTCACCTTCATTTTCCAGTACAGTCTAGTTTCTTCTTATGTTTTCCACCTCATGTATCGTACATGTTTAGAAATTAAACCAGTTTTGTTATATTAGGGAAACCTAAAAAGTGCTGTAGGAGACAAAATGACCCATTCTGGCTATTTCTGTCTCTGTTTCAATGAAGTGTTCATGCAAAGCATAACAAGCAGTCCTAAACCCAGATAAAGAGATAATGTACAATACAGATTATGAATGCAAGGCCAAAAGATCAAATGCTTTATAACCCTTTAAATAATTATTTGAGATAATGTCTGGTTTATAAGAATACCTTTTTATAAATGAGAAGTAATATGACATCATAACTCTCTCATCACTTTTTGCCAATAAGCAGAGTTTAATCATTTGCAGATCTAACACTCCATATCCCCTGCAGGTTGGTTAAAGAACACTTAAAATGTCTCTAACAATGTTAGAGATTTAAGCACTTATGTATGTCGCTCTGGATAAGGGCGTCTGCCAAATGCTGTAAATGTAAAATGACAGTTACCTAGGGGATTTACAATAATATAAAATATATATGCAAACATTGGTGTATTTTGAGGATATTACTCAATTATTAGTGATTTAATTTATTTTCAAATTTAGCCTTTTATCCCTTAGCTCACTCAACTGATTCCTAATACTGATGGTAATGTCTCGTTGTGTGTGGATTTTTAAAGATCATAAATTGTGTGTGTGTGTGTGTGTGTGTGTGTGTGTGTGTGTGTGCTTCTGTGTTTGTTTGTGTGTGTGTGTGTGTGTGTGTGTGTGTGTGTGTGTGTGTGTGTGTGTGTGTGTGTCTGTGTGTGTGTGTGCTTCTGTGTTTGTTTCTGTGTGTTTGTTTCTGTGTGTTTGTTTTTGTTTGTGTGTGTGTGTGTGTGTGTGTGTGTGTGCACTTGCTGTGTGGAATTATGTTTGTTTGAATATAGGTTTTGTTTACATTATAGCACAACAAACTGTACTATAATCATACTCCTGTAGAATAGAGAAATTGGAGGGAAAAACAGACTGAAGTATATCTCTGACACTTTTCCACACTTTAGAAAGTACTAAATAATGTGAATGCTCTGTTTGTGTTTTGATGACTTTAGCTGTTACAGAGACCTTTGTAGTGTGTGTTCTGAAGACTGCCATCGTTTTCTTTACTTTAAAACACCAAATATTAACCACGAGGAGTAACAAAATCTTTACATTTTCTGTATGATTTAGTAGATAATGATAACAGCACTAACTTAAGAATCCTTTATTCAAGTAGCTTCTAAACTGAATTGGCTTATTATACTAATTTGACATAAAGCATTTTTGATCATTTAACTAACATGAAATGAATAAAGTGCTTAAAATTAAAATTGTTTTTAATAAACAATTAATAGCCGTGTTAATTGCATGCTTGAACTATTATTAAGACCAGTGGCTGTGGTCTTAACTTTGACAAATGTCATGACAGATAAATGAACGAATGAATGAATGAATGATGAATGAATGAATGAATGAATTTAACTGTACAAAAAAAACAGCAAATACCATTTAATGTCAAACTCAGGTAAACTTTAACAAAGTAATGATTAACTTACGCAGTTCTGAGATTCGAGTCAACACCAGTTTATTTCTATTCTGTTTCTACTTTGTTTACTAGTTTGACAATTTTAAGAAAAAAGACATTTTGCTGAATTATATCTAAAAATTAGAGCAGTGTTTCGTGTTCAGTAGTTAGAAATGAGAGAGAAATGTTCCCGAACAGTCTGGAAGTCCCTCCTCTGCTCTGGGCATATTGGTATGTTCCTGAATCATGGGTGGGCGGGGTTTAGACGGCAGGATAACGTATGATTGGTCGGATTGGTACGGGGCTTTTGAGAAGCGTCTAGAAAGCGCGAGAAGAGAATGACTGTGTCTGCTGGAAAGTATAAAAGAGAGAATGAAGGTTTGTGTAACAAACAGCCGTCTACGAGTAGTGACATCTACAACGACGAAGAGGAGCAAAGCCGCAGATTTAATACGAGTTAACATATAATCTTCATATATTTCAGGAGACTAATAACTGTAAGTAGAATTATTCATGTCCATATTGACTGTAGTTATATGACAGGATTTATAATCTCTTCTAAGGACTCATATTGTTATGGTGTAACTGGACAGGACAATAATATTAAAATGTATTGTGAGACCTTATTATAACCTTAGAAATACAAAGCAATCTATTATGTATTTTTGTTACCAGTAGAATAATAAATGAAATGAATTCTCAGTTAACAGTTTTATTGGTTTAAATTGATCGTGTGTTCAAACTGACAACTTGCCATATTCAGCTTGACCTAACTCCTGCCGTTGTGTGTGTTTTTGTGACGCTTTTAGATATCTGACAAAACAAGCAAGATGTCTTCATCCAAAGGAATTGCTATTGGGATTGACCTGGGCACCACCTACTCCTGTGTGGGGGTGTTTCAGCATGGAAAAGTGGAGATCATTGCTAATGACCAGGGAAACAGAACAACACCCAGCTATGTGGCCTTCACAGACACAGAGAGGCTCATTGGAGATGCTGCTAAAAACCAAGTGGCTATGAACCCCAACAACACAGTGTTTGATGCCAAGAGGCTGATCGGCAGGAAGTTCGACGATCCTGTCGTACAGTCCGACATGAAGCATTGGCCTTTCCGGGTTACCAGTGAAGGAGGCAAGCCGAAGGTTCAGGTCGAATACAAAGGGGAGGAGAAATCCTTTAACCCTGAAGAGATCTCCTCCATGGTCCTGGTGAAAATGAAGGAAATCGCAGAGGCTTATCTTGGACAGAAAGTAACAAATGCTGTTATTACTGTTCCTGCCTACTTCAATGACTCTCAAAGACAAGCCACTAAGGATGCTGGAGTGATCGCCGGACTGAACGTCCTGAGGATCATCAACGAGCCCACGGCCGCGGCGATCGCCTACGGTCTAGACAAAGGCAAGAAAGCGGAGCGAAACGTCCTGATCTTTGACCTGGGAGGTGGTACGTTCGACGTGTCCATCCTTACCATCGACGACGGCATCTTTGAAGTGAAAGCCACCGCAGGAGACACTCACCTGGGCGGAGAGGACTTTGACAACCGCCTGGTGAACCACTTTGTGGAGGAGTTTAAGAGGAAGCACAAGAAGGACATGAGCCAAAACAAGCGAGCCCTGAGGAGGCTGCGTACAGCCTGTGAGAGAGCCAAGAGAACCCTATCCTCCAGCTCTCAAGCCAGCATTGAAATCGACTCTCTGTATGAGGGCACTGACTTCTATACTTCCATCACCAGAGCACGCTTTGAAGAGTTGTGTTCGGACCTGTTCAGAGGTACACTAGAGCCGGTGGAGAAAGCCCTGCGAGATGCCAAGATGGACAAATCCCAGATCCATGAAATTGTCCTGGTAGGAGGTTCTACAAGAATCCCGAAAATCCAAAAACTTCTGCAGGACTTCTTTAACGGACGGGAACTGAACAAAAGCATCAACCCAGACGAGGCCGTAGCTTACGGTGCGGCAGTTCAGGCTGCCATCCTTATGGGCGACACCTCTGGAAACGTCCAGGACTTGCTGCTGTTGGATGTGGCTCCGCTGTCCCTGGGCATCGAGACAGCGGGAGGAGTCATGACCGCGCTCATCAAACGCAACACCACCATCCCCACAAAGCAGACGCAAATCTTCAGCACGTATGCAGACAACCAGCCTGGAGTTCTGATCCAGGTGTATGAAGGTGAGAGAGCAATGACCAAAGACAACAACCTACTGGGGAAGTTTGATCTGACGGGCATCCCGCCTGCTCCACGTGGAGTTCCTCAGATTGAAGTCACCTTCGACATAGATGCCAACGGCATTCTGAACGTGTCTGCCGTGGACAAAAGCACAGGCAAAGAGAACAAGATCACCATCACTAATGACAAAGGCAGGCTAAGCAAGGAGGAGATTGAAAGGATGGTGCAGGAAGCAGATGCGTACAAAGCAGAGGACGACCTTCAGAGAGAGAAGATCGCGGCCAAGAACTCCCTGGAGTCGTACGCCTTTAACATGAAGAACAGTGTGGAGGATGAAAGCATGAAAGGCAAAATCAGTGAAGAGGACAAGAAGAAAGTAATTGAGAGGTGTAACAAGTCCATTTCCTGGCTGGAGAACAACCAACTGGCTGAAAAAGAAGAATACGAACATGAGCTGAAGGAACTGGAGAAACTCTGCAACCCCATCATCACTAAGCTGTACCAGGGAGGAATGCCAACTGGAAGCTGTGGAGATCAGGCACGAGCCGCTTCAGGATCAAACTCACAGGGACCGACTATTGAAGAAGTGGATTAAAAACTAATGTGTACTTAATAAGTGGACTTTTGACTGAAATATAAGCTATTCACTGGAAAAAATTTGGGTTTTAATACTTGGTATGATCCAAATTAGGTTTAGGTTTAGTATTTTGCCAATATTTTCATGCTGTAAATACTGATTTATTCATTCTTTTATTTCTGTAAAAAATTATATTACTATGGAAAAGTTTACTTTTGTTCTTTTATTATTCATTATTGAAATTATAGTAAATATATTCTTAATAAAGTACATATAATGTGACAACTTTTCTACTGTCTTGTTAATCAATTTCTAAAAACCAAACCAATGAGATATTACTAACAAATATATTTTCAACCTTAAACTCAAACACAGAACATCATAGTCAGAATTTTAAATCATTGTTTAAATTATTCAATAGATTGTTCAGTGACCATTATCTACATGGGAATTTACTCAGCAGTTCTCAGTGAAAGCGATATTCAATATTAAGTGTTAATTTCCCAGTTTGGACTGCAGGGGTCAGTATTAATCTATAGTCACTGACTACATGTTAACATTTACAGAAATTTTAAACTCAGTCTGTTTTACGTCTAATTAAGTCAGAAACCAAAGCTGTGAAATATTTTGGACCACTTGATGCTGCTGTGGAAATTTTCTGACCTGGTGTTAAATGCAATTGATATCTTAATAACAGTTATATTCTGGATAAATATTTTTGTATATCCATCAGATATACAATATACTGATATATAGCAGTAAACTAACAAAATGAATTTTGGTGTATATATAACAATGATTGTACTTTTTCCACTTATCTAAAATTCATGGACCTCAGAAGGAAATTTTATATTACTTGAGTTACAAAATACTCCAGCGTTTTCTCTGTATTTCTATCTTTATATGAGTTATAAGTGCCATTACAATCACTGTTTTTTGCACATTTATTTCCATAAAAAAATACACAAGAAATGATCTTTCCTTTGATCAAAACATCACAGTCAGTTATTAGATTTTAAAAGTGACGTGACATACAGCTAAGTACGGTGACCCATACTCAGAATTTGTTCTCTGCATTTAACCCATCAAAGTGAACACACACACAGCAGTGAACACACACACCGTGAACACACACCCGGAGCAGTGGGCAGCCATTTATGCCAAACTCCAGGAATTACAGAACAGTTATGCAGATAAGATATAGATAATGAGTTGACATGTGAAAATGTGCAATTTGCTCATACATATAGTCAGTACAATATGTGTGTACAATATGTACAATTAACAAACATAATGAAATCAACAGGTAAAATGTGCAGTATGCTCATACATATAGTCAGTACAATGTGTGTACAATAAGTACAATTAACAAACAGATAATGAATCAACATGTGAACATGTGCAATATGCCCATACATACAGTATAGCAGTACATACAGTGTACTATTGGGCATCCTTACAGTAGCACTACACATTATATGCAATATGTACTTATATATGCATATATATATGTAAATATATTATATAGAAAATACTATAAGGTGCAAAACAGATTGTACAGGTACAGAAATGACATGGATGTGCATCGAATGGTATCTAGTGGTAACAGATGGATTATGGCATTAAATGCAGTGTGTATGTATAGTCCAGTGTGTATAATGCAGTGTGTATGTATAGTCCAGTGTGTATAATGCAGTGTGTATGTATAGTCCAGTGTGTATAATCAGTGTGTATGTATAGTCCAGTGTGTATAATCAGTGTGTATGTATAGTCCAGTGTGTATAATCAGTGTGTATGTATAGTCCAGTGTGTATAATCAGTGTGTATGTATAGTCCAGTGTGTATAATGCAGTGTGTATGTATAGTCCAGTGTGTATAATGCAGTGTGTATGTATAGTCCAGTGTGTATAATCAGTGTGTATGTATAGTTCAGTGTGTATAAATGCAGTGTGTATGTATAGTCCAGTGTGTATAATGCAGTGTGTATGTATAGTCCAGTGTGGATAGTCCGAAGTTAAGGTGCAGGGTGTGGCATACCATATTGTGAAAGTATGCTGTAGGGTGTATTAGTTGTGACTGTTAATTAGTCTGATAGCCTGAGGAAAAAAGCTATCCCTCAGTCGACTGGTGTGGGATCGGATGCTGTGGAGACGTTTTCCTGAGGGAAGCAGAGAGAGCAGTTTTTTTGTGACATTTTTGTCAGGTATTTACACAAATGCAAGAGATGCAGCAGCTAAATTAGAGTAGTCTTAAAAATGCTTTAAGATTTGCTTTAAAATAATTTAGTTATTAATTAATAACAGATTTTGGGAAGTTGAATGTTAGGAGAAAACATTATATAAAATTTTGAACAAGGAAACAGAACTATTGGAAAGTGAACTTAATTGCATGTAATTTCGAGTTTAACCTGAAATCATATAACAATGTAAGATCATAAATTTGTAAAATTGCTGTGTGACCGTGTAAGCACATTGTGTCTCAGTGCACCTGTGTGCCTGTTTAGGTTGTGTGAACGTGAAGCACAAAATGTTTGCTTTCAACTTGACCTTGTGATCGTTACGAAGTTTAAAACATCCTCCCAAATGGTTGAAGTTAATAGTCACAACAGCAAGCAGCTGAGAAAAGCATCTCACCTCCCGCAAAAAAAATACTAAATAAAATTACCAGCATTCCTGCTCACATCTTCTGCATTTATCTTTTCCTTTCTCCAGCACTGTAGACTGACATTGTCTTGGTTCTGATGGAGCAGAAGGTCGTTCTGATCACTGGCTGCTCGTCAGGAATTGGACTCAGTCTAGCCATCCATCTCGCATCAGATCCATCCAAAACATACAAAGGTAATTATATTGAATGAGTGATGTGCTGAAATTGTATCTGATGATATTTTCTGCTGTGGTGCATCATTGTTAGATGAAACAACACAATCTGGGTTGCATTTTGTTAAGTGTATGCCACCATGCGTAATCTGGATAAGAAGCAGCGCTTGCTGGAGAGTGTGAGAGACCTGCACAACGAAACCATGGCCATTCTGCAGATGGACATCACAGACCAGCAGTCCATAGGGACAGTCCAGAGAAGCATCACAGAGGGCCGAGTGGACATACTGGGTGAGAGAGAGAAAAATAATTAGGCTCAGTAAATCCTGAAAAAAACGTGATAAATAACATATATTCTGGGTGTCAGTTTGGTTCATTTTTGTTTATGTGTCCTTAAACGGAACCTGAAAATAAAAAACTAAATGCTAAATAAATCTTACCGTCTTGATTGACATAATCTTTCTAAATGACAGTATTTATAATGCTTTGAATTCGGTCTATGTTTTATATGAATTGCTTTTCAAATGGAAACAGTATAAGTTACACTGAAAACAGTATAAGATACAAATTCTGATCTTTTTTTTTTTTTCATATTTGAGTGGGAATTTTTTTTTGTTATTTTTCTAACAAAGATGCAGAACTCATTAAGCACAATAAGAAACCTTAACTATTAACTATTAACCTTAACTAAAAACCTTTAAAGGAACTTTTTTGCTACAGCTAACTTAAAAGAAATGTAGAATAAGACTCGGATTCCTTCCTTAGCACAATTTAATGTCTAATAATAAATGTCTAATCTCTCTCTCTCTCTCTCTCTCTCTCTCTCTCTCTATCTATCTATCTATCTATCTATCTATCTATCTATCTATCTATCTATCTATCTATCTATCTATCTATCTATCTATCTCTCAGTGTGTAATGCAGGTGTGGGGCTGATGGGTCCCCTGGAAGCCCAATCAGAAGACATTATGAGAGGAATCTTGGAGGTGAATTTACTGGGTACGATTCGCACCATCCAAACCTTCCTGCCCGACATGAAGAGAAGGAGACAAGGACGAATTCTGGTCACTGGCAGCATGGGAGGGCTACAAGGTAAGAGATTAACAGAAAGGCTTTTAAGCTGCAAGGTGAAAAAAAAATGCTTTCATTAAACACAGTACCATGGTGTCACAGTATCACAGTTCCCTGAATAAGGGTGTCTGCCAAATGCCGTAAATATAAATATAAACCAAAAGGTGGAAAAATCAGTATCTGTGCTGAGATCAGTATCTGTGCTGATATTAGTACTGGATAGGGTCTGGGTAGGATTTGACATACTTTAGCAAAACTGCTGTTTTATGCAGTGAATATGTATAATCTTGCATATAGAATAAAGAAAAATACATTTAAAATAAAAAATACAAATCTTGAAGCAAGTAAAACAAATCTGTAAACAGGATTAACTAATATATAAATAAATATATATTTAATACCTATATTCAAGATATTTGTATATGATCATTTTTGTTGTGTTTTCTCTTTTTAAATGTCAGAACTATAATTTGTGTGTGTGTGTGTGTGTGTGTGTGTGTGTGTGTGTGTGTGTGTGTGTGTGTGTGTGTGTGTGTGTGTGTGTGTGTGTGTGTGTTGCAGGTCTTCCCTTTAATGAGGTGTACTGTGCCAGCAAATTTGCAGTAGAGGGTGTTTGTGAGAGCCTGGCCATCCTGCTACAACAGTTCAAAATTCAGTGAGTATTATTAAATATTAATTTTACATAAGCAATTTCTAACAATTCATTTACCTCCTATGCTGCATGTTTAATGTTTCCACACATACGTTTTTAACGTAGTTGCTAATATAGATCGGGTTTTGTTCTTTTAATTATTTTATCCACAAAAGTATCTATTAAGTTTTCATCAGAAATGACATGTTATGGATATTTCAACTGAGGGGTTAAAGGGCATAATTTAAATAAATAAGCCCTGAGTGGTCAGATCCTCAGTTTCTTTTAAGCATTCCATATTTCTCTGTTTTTTGTGACATTTTTAAAAAAATCTAGTATTTGGCAAGATGCATGACACTGTAAAGCTTTTAGTCCATGAAGAGAAAATGATTTTAACATATTTGAAAGTGTTTTTCTAAAGAAGAAATGGTAAATCTATTTCATTATTATAAATATAGGCACTATTACGCAAGGGTGTGATTTATTTGTAGTCTGGAGCAATTAAATAATGAAGATAATATAAAGTTAATACTGTAAGTCCTATGGTTCGGAAATGTAAAGAAGAATGCATAGCTTATGACTATATTTTTGCCTTATGTAATATTTCATGTGGAAAACACTTAAAACAGTCAAACGGTCATACAAATTTAAATCCACTTTCCCATGATGCAGTGTGAGTCTGATAGAGTGTGGGCCAGTGAACACAGACTTCCTGAGGAACCTGAAGAAGACAGAGGTGAGTGACGAGTCTGTGGAAGTGGACGCACACACACGTCGTCTATATGAGATGTACCTGCAGCACTGCGAGATGATGTTTCAGAACGCAGCACAGGACACTGATGACATCATTCAGGTGAGCCCAAGAGACAGCTTATTATGTAAACACACCATGTTTCTTACGGTGTTTGGGTGTGATTCGAATTTTAACTCTATATATTTGCATCAGTACAGTGTTCCAGATTTTATATAATATATACTTCTCCATCATTCTTCCTGGATAAATTTGTTTTATTTAACAGTTGCTCTGATTGTCCTTTAGGTCTTTATGGAGGTGATCCAGGCTCAGTGTCCAGTCTTTAGGTACTACACTAACAGCGCTCTCCTCCCTATGAGCAGTCTCAAGCTGACGGCACTCGATGGCTCACAATACATCCGAGCCATGAGTAAGCTTATCTTCTCTTCTGCTGAGAATGCAGGCACACACAAATAACAACATGATTGTTATTCACTATGGAAGTTATATAATTAGACCTAGTTTGTTTCAGTTCTAATCTCTTGGCTGTGATTATTATATTGTACATCATGTACAGTACATGCTTATCGTCCAGCATGTTGAAAAAAATATCATGTTCTATATGCATGCAGATGTATAACCAAAATCATTTACTACTGAAATAAAATTATGCAAGGATCAGCTTGTGGTTTTATTGATGCTACAATTCAATGATATGTTCAGGTTTTTAGACAGTGTGGCAACAAGGAAACAAGAGTACATTGTGTTCATTAGCGCAAAACGAAAAGCTACATTACTGTTCTGACTTAAAATGGAACTGAATCATTATGGGATAGAATAAAATAAAATAAAAACTACCTTAAACCCTCTTTCACTCTCACACATAAACCTGATTGCTCAGTGTATTTTAGTGTACAGGGTATTTTGAGCAAACTTTCAGGAGGTCAATTTTCTTTGTTTTAGTGATTTATTGATCCAATGATTTATCAGTGATTTATTGATCAAAAACAAAGATTTTAATATGTATCAAGTCTATAAGTTTTTGACAAACTTAACTTAAACTTATCCATTAACTTAGGATATTGATGCAACAAAGTATACCTGTATATCATACCAAAAACTAATTTAAATGAAAGAATATCAAATACATTTACGGATTCTTTACTGAAACAACTAGAAATGTAAAGAATTCCCCTTAACCTTGTGTTACTCCTTTCACAAACTAGTTAACTTTTATTCGGTTGCTCATATTTTTTTATTTGTTTAAGTTTCCGAGCAAGTCATTTCCCAGCAAGAAAAGCCAGATTCATGGGAAACAGCGTGTTCTAGCTCAAGGTCTGAACAAAATCACATGCAACTTTTCTCAGTACCTCAAGGCCAGCTTTATTTAGCACTTGTTTTGTCTGTGGAATTCGGGCATGTTTACATTACATAGAAGACAATAAGTTCTCAAGGCACCAAACTCTACATTCATCTGTGGATAAAATGGCAGCAGGGGCGTTGTAACGCTGAAGCATCGCTGAAGTGTGCAGATAGAGCTAAAATGTTATTTATGGATGGAGCCTTCACAGTTAAGCAATTCGTAAATTTCTCCAAATGTGGACAAATGTATGCTTCGTTATGCCATTAATATATTAGTAAATTCAAGCACGCATAACTGTAAAGATATCATTATAGTCTGCAAAACAAATGAAACAAGTTTACAGGGAGTGTAAAAGGACAAGAAGGATA
Organism: Tachysurus fulvidraco; assembly: GCF_022655615.1. NCBI lineage: Eukaryota > Metazoa > Chordata > Actinopteri > Siluriformes > Bagridae > Tachysurus > Tachysurus fulvidraco. Next base: position 18,137,828 of record NC_062532.1, on the reverse strand, counting down.
AAATAGCAAATAGCTAACACTCATTAATCACCCTTCCCACATTATTTCACATACACATCTATGAAACAAGAACTTGTGACACTCTTGGTTAGTGGGAAGGGATTTATGATAAGCTTTTCAGTGGTTTATGTCCTTTTCTGGCATTACTGAATGCTGTAATAATAAGTAAGCAATGTGGTAGCCTAGTGGTTAAGGTGTTGGACAACTGATCGGAAGGTCATGAGTTTGAATCCCAGGTCCAGCAGGCTGGCACTGCTGGGCCCCTGAGCAAGGCCATTAACCCTCAATTTCTCAGTTGTATAAATCGAAAAAAAAAAGGAATTCACCCTCGATAAGGGTGTCTGTTAAGTGCCAGAAATGTGCTCTTGTCCATATATCTAATTAATAAAACCATGATCAGAAATAACATTGTTCACTAATATAGAGAATTCCACTGAATTATGAAATGACACTACAGAGTTATGTCTGTTTTAATGCACATATACTGAATGCTAAATAAAATTCTCAAACTGAGTTTTGCTTTGTGTCAGACAGTCTAATATAAAACGAAACAGGTAATAATAATTCAAGCATTTGTTTTAACCTCAACTGAAATATGACACTTTAGCTAGAAAGGTATGTGTCTAATTCCAGGTCAAATCTGAGACTTCTCTGTTCCTGTTGTGATGTATTTAATTACAAACTTCCTCAAACACAATGTATGCTTTTAGTCAAGCATTTTATAATTTGTTCTTTAATTATTTAAAAGGTAGACTATGTCAATATTTCCATGTGAAAGTTACATATCAAGTACATAAATGTACAAAATCTCCACTCCTGCAACAAGGAAAAGTACAGGCTAATTTGTCCTTAATATGTATGAATAAAGACACTCTAATCTACTGCTAAATAAAAAAATACTTTTATTGTTCTGTTTTGTTCTGTTATATTCTTTTTTCATCTCTCTTTTTATCATAATCATAATTGCATTGTTTCTTTCACAATTCTTTAGTATCCCTCATGTTTGTATATACTTATTTATTATTTTGTACATTTATAAAGGCAAATTATAAATTTTGTATAAATTCTATATTTATGTCACATTCAGTCAAAAAAACTGCATGGTTGCGTATGCGACTGATTTATCGTTAAATTTTCTTATTGTCGTCTTTCTTATAATAACAGATTTTATCTCTAAGATATATGAAAGATTCATAAATGTTCCCAGATTTAAAAGACAAATAAAATGTGACGAATGGTATTACTTATGACGTCACTCAGGCATTTATACGCCATAAAAGGGTCGTGTCCTTCTCAACTGGCTCCTCCCACTGCTTTTTTTTTTTTTTTTTTGTCGGCTTGTAAAGTGTATCACTGCGTGTCGAGCTCACATTATCATCATCCGCAGTATTAAAAACAGGACTGATTATTGTTGCTTACGCAGAATTAATGGCAATAAAATCTACTCCACTTTTTCTTCGAGCACTTACTGAAATATACGAGAGTTTGTCCTTCAGGATTTTGCGAAAAACCTCCATCAGGTATGAGATATTGTGACCTGTTACCTGTGATTTATAAAGAATTAACTAGCCCTTTAAAAAATACAGGCTTGGTTTATTTGATTTTAATCTAAGACGTTTATTCATGTCTGTATTGTAATCTATATTGTAATATTTTAGTAGACGCTTTTCTTAGGGCAGAATGTGTTTTGATTTGTATTTTATTTGTGAATGATTTTTTTCTTATTGTCTTTTAATTCTTATCTGTTAATTCGACATATACAAATATTAATATTATTTTAATTTTAAACTATATTATTTTTCATTCACTTGAAGTAGCAGTGTGGGGTTTTTTTTTTCTTTTTTTTATTATTTTATATTTTTGGTAAAAAAAAATGTTTTTTACATAAGTCACAGTCCTAATTTCCCGACATTTGTAATTAGTGTTATATTATGGGATATATGTCTGTATTTCGATCCGACGCCCTTGGCCAGATCTGCATTCCTCGTATCCATGGTTTCCAGATCATTTAAATAAAGCCCTAGGAAGTTGCTTCTGATTGGCTGTTTGTTGGAGAGCGGACTCTCTGATTGGCTGTCCGCTTCCCACTTGTGTTTTTCCCTTAAATTCCTAAGATGTGAAAGCATCCACAGGTTTCATTGTTTTACTGTTTGTTAAAAGAAAAAGTTCAAAGTTTGTTTTTACTATCGGTTAATAATTGTGTAGTCAATATTCTGTCTAATGTATGCACAGATGTTTAGTACGTATTTTTAAAAAGTTTCTTATATAACATTCTTGACCTATAGTATATTTGTCATATATGCTTTCACCAAATGGTGATCTGGACTGTACTGCATTATACTGTGCAAACTACAGGCTCATTGGATATTGCATACTTTGTAATTTCTATACAATCTTTTTCTTCCAGACATTTGAGCTCATGTGGTGTGTTAGCGACACGAAATAGCAGCTTGCAGTTTCCTGTGATGTTACAACCCATCCCCACTCGCAGGTTTATTAACCTAGCTGCCCCCATCATAGCACGAAGGATGGAGTACTCTGAGAATAGGACTATTGGGTGAGTGTATGTACACACACACACACACACACACACACACACACACACACACACACACACACACACACACACACACACAGAGCATTTTGTATGTACAAGCAAACCTTAACCGAAAGGATATTATACACAAATATATATATATTTTTCCCTTCAGGTACTCTGTGGAGCAGATATACAGCATAGTAGCCAACGTGGACCAGTACCATCAGTTTGTGCCTTGGTGCAAGAGGTCTAAGGTCATAAAGCAGCACAATGGGAATGTACAGGCCCACCTGGAAATTGGTTTCCCTCCTTTAATTGAATGTTATGTGTCTGAAGTCACAGTCGTCCCTAACCAACAAGTTCGGGTAAGGTCTAGTGCATGAGTCTTGGGTCAGATATACAGTTTTGTTGTAAAAAATGAATACAGGCAATATTTCCATCTCTACATGGGAACATGAAAGTTAAAACTCTTACGGGGGAAATTGGTAGATCAGTGTTTAAGGTGTTGGCCTTCAAACCCCAGGACCACCAAGCTGCAACTCCTTGACACTTGAGTAAGGCCCTTAAACCTCAGTTGTATAAATTAGGTCAATTTAAACAATTTCTGTGACACATTGAGGGATTATTTATTATTGTATTTGAATTGCAGTGCTTCTTCTCACTCATTTGAAACCTTTCCCCCACCGTCCTTTTTAATCATTTTTGACTTTAGCCCCATGCGTCACCATGTCAGTGATCTGCAGCCTTCTGGGACTAGTTTTGAGTTTTGTTGTGTATGTGATTACATTTTAGGCCGTGTGTACAGACGGAACACTCTTTAGTCACCTTGAGACGGTGTGGTGGTTCACACCTGCTTCTGGAAACAGAGAAGATTCCTGTAACGTGGAGTTCTATGTAGGTTTTGCAATGTGACACAAGGTGTTCTTCCTGCTATAGCTTTATTGATTTAGGTCTTTGTGTTCACCAAAACACACACACACACACACACACACACACACACACACACACACACACACACACACACACACACACATTCTGGATGTGTGATAGTCTAGAATAGTCTAGTAACACAACATACATTTGTCTTATAGTTGCTAGTCAGGTAATAATAATTTATTTAGTCTGAGAGCAGAAAAGAGAGATTTATGTATTTGATGCAATGTTTTTTCTTTCTTTTTGTAATTGCCAGGATTGAAATAACTTCAAAAAGAGCAATGAACTCTGTACACTCTTTGACTCTCTCTGTTTCATGCTCAGACACTGATCTCTTACCTCATAGTTCAAGTGGGTCTACAGATTAGAAAAGATTAGGCAGTTATTTTTACCAGGGTGGGTCTTTTTCCACTGCTCCTGACATAACCAGCACTAAAAGGTCTCTGTGCTGATGGGGACTCTGTGTCTGCAAAGTGGGGATAGAGGACATGCCATTGGGGAGTTACAGACAAAGAGATTTAGAGGTTCATTCATAGTTTTTCCTGAGATAATATATAAGCCATGAATAATTCAGTAACTGGAGAAATATGCAGTGAAGGTACTAAACACAGTAATGTTATGATCAGATTATCTCAGTTATACCTTAGAAAATCATTCACAGTTATGTTATTCAAAATATGTGGCTAGTTTTGACAATTTAGATTCCTTGTAAGTTTTTTGTTTTTTTGTTTGCCACAGAAACGAGCTCCGCCGAAATACCAGAAAAACTGCTTATCTCATCTTGGTTTCTTTCTCTTAACAAGCAATTTAGAAGTCATACATACTTTCAACATTAGGGATTGGGTTAGTTATGGTGCTAAATGCATTTCAGCTTGCAGGGAGTAGACGGCTTAACAAAAACTGCACTTTTAATGGTTGTTTTTACTTCTCTCTCTCCACTCCCTCCCCCCCTTTTCTCCCTCTCCCCCTCCCTCTCTCTTTCCATTCTTCTCTCACTCTCTTCCTCTCTCTCCCCCCTCCTTCCCCCCTCCCTTCCTCTCCCTCCCCCTTTCTCTCCCTCTCCCTTCCTCTCCTCCTCCCTTCCTCCCCCCCCCTCTCTCTAGGTAACATTTGAGTTCAAGTCCCTGCTCCACTCTCAATTAGCTACATTGTTTTTTGACGAGGTGGTTAAACAGATGGTGAACGCTTTTGAGATCCGAGCAGCCAAGCTTTACGGCCGCCCTCAAGACACCAACAGGATGAAAACCTCCTGAAACAATTCTCAGGGAAAAAAGGACTTTATGGAAGACGTATGAAAATCAAAATATAAGTTTTAACGCCAAAGAAAAGACAGGCATTACGATGGCTATTTATTGTAATTAAAATATTTAAGTTATTAAGTGTAATATTTTATTCTAAATGGTTTATTTGTGGGTATGATTGAAAGGTGAGTTTGAATGAATATTCAGTGTAAATTAAAAATTTCATAATTTATATTTTGAATTTTTATATTCCTGAAAAGCTGCTTTGCAACCTTGTACATTGTATAAGAGCACAACAAATAAAATCGCAAGCCCTTTCAAGAAATTAAGAATTTTTTTCTAATTTCAGATTAAATTTCTCTCACTGTAAATGGAAATTATTTTGGAATTTTGGAAAAGCATTTGTTGTTTGTTTTCTTATTTTCAGTTTTATTCAAAGACTTTTTTAGTGTTTGTTCCAAAAACCTATGTATATTTAATGTTTAAAGTGCATTTATCTTCAAGATTATTCTTTATAAAGCTTTATTTTATTTTATTATTATTATTATTATTATTATTATTATTATTGTTTTATAAAAAGTTTTTATCCAACACAAAAGCCTCTACTACTTCCTTTATGAAACCTGGTGATGTTCTAGAGAAACATCAGACACGTAAGCGTTACAGTGAGCAGAGTTGCTCTTGTAAAAGCCACGTATTCTTTCATTATCACAGGCTAATAACATTCTGACACCTCTGTCTGCCCACCACTATGGGTTTGATTGTGCATCATCAACCCACCTCTTACAAATTAAATAAACAGCAGACACACTACTGGTGTAGAAGTATAAATGTGCCTTGACCGCGAGCGCCCCCTTGTGGCCTCTTAAGGCTGCTCACCTAGTGAATGATTTACTAATGAGAAACAATTGAAAGACAGCATCCGTGCAATTCAGGAATTGATTTGTATTTATTTTATTATGCACCTTCATACACACTTTGTTACTTCACAGTGAGAGCTGGATGTGTTCTTGATATAATTTATACTTCTTGGACACAGATATTAATTTAGGCATAAAAAAATAAATAATTAAATGGAATGGCACTACATATTATACACAGGTTTTTGTAAAACATTTAAACAGCAGATTACTAATAATATATTCAGACAGCGGCACTGGCACGTGACAGATGGCGTGTAAACTTTGTGTAAACTTTATATGCCTTGGCACAGTCAACTTTAAAAAAATCCATCAAAAATAGTAACATTTAGCCATTTTCAAAAATAGCAACTTAAAGATCCCTAACTGTAGTTAGTTATTGCACTAGTTGGCTGCTTATGACAATTTAGTATCTTTTTTCACCTAAAGCTGAAGAAACACATTACAATCTAAAGAGCGAGTCTAACGAACACTCAACAGCCTAAGGTAAGTGTAATCATTTTCATATTATATGTAAATTACAGTTCTGTATTATTCTACTATGTGATCCACATTTTCACAGCATTATATCAGTACTACAGGATTATTATTATTATTATTATTCACAATTTTTATCACCGGACTAATGGTCTGAGTAATAAAGCACAACGACACGTTCACAGTTAAGCTGGTGAAGACAAAAAGACGTGACCCAGGTCAGACGTGACCCAGGTCAGAGGTCAAAGCTGATTGAAGTGGTGATGATAGGCTGATGGTGTGATGGTTTCCACGGTTACATGGACATGTGTTCAGGAAGGACATAGGAGATGTCATCCCATGGGTGACGGTATAGACCCTGTTTCAGCCGTTTCTGGTCCAGATAGTGGCCTGAGAGCAGTAAGAGCGAGTGTTAGTGAAATCTGCTTAGCTATTTAAACCACTGTGTTTTTAATAAGTAGGTTATGAGGTACACAGATACACATTACTGATCTTATGCTCTGATTGTCAGTAATCATTTCCTGTTTCCCCTGGGGTATAAATATATGTCGCAACTACTGTATACCACCAACATAGAGGTGTTTTCAAATTGCTGTAACCTTATTAGACAGCACACTAAGCTTAACCAAAAATAAAAAAGGATGCCAAAAGCTGTGGAGCTGACTGTATCATCATTGGTAAAGCATTCTACAGTAAGTATATACTGTAATTAACACTGACCAATAAAGCCCATGCTGCGTCCTAAGACGAAAATCCCGTTCAGTGCACCGATCTCCACAAACTCATCTGCCTCGTCCCTGTAACGAAACAGAAACGACGTGAGAAAAAGAGTGAAGCATCAAAACAGGAAGAAACGTTGCCATCTGAGCTCTGAGGAAATGTGTGCAGCTCTCATGCTGACCGTGTAAAGCCTCCACATGTTCTGAGCAGATCCACGAATGCCACGCCAATAAAGCCGTCTACATTCAAAATAAGGTTGGGTTTCTGGGAGAGACAAAGATTATAACTTTAAAAGATTATACAGAGATTATAACAGCATGATTTACAGCCAGGAGTCTTACAAGGATTCTGATTGACATTGACAAATGCTGCCATTATTCATACCTTGGAGGTGGTGATTTTTTCCACATCCAGTGCATAGTCGAGAAGCTGAGAAGAAGGAAAGTGCTGCTTCACAAAGTCCTTCAGGATCTGCACCCTCATGTCAGGATTATTGATCTAAAAGGCAAAAAAAACAACAACACAAAGTTCTATCCATGCTGCGTATAGCAGGTGTAACTGGGAAACTGGATTTCGTACACTGTGTTTACTCACAGATTTGACTCTGTGCCCAATCCCCATTATCAGTTTCCCATCTTTCTTCATCTTGTTGACAAACTCCATAGGCAGCATGCCGCTGTCAAAAGCCTTGCTAAACTGTTTTGCGGCAGCATCCAAAGCCCCACCGAACCGGTCACCCTAAACACAGACATAATACATATGTAGCAAATAAGTAGTTGCTTAAAAACTGAAGTAATGGTATTAGAAGACAATACTAATGTAAACAGTGAAGCTACATAAGAACTGAAGTAATGGCATTAAACGAACTAGTCTTACAATAGTAAGAAGTCCAGACGTGAGGCTAGAGATGAGATCTTTCCCTGCACGAGCACACACGATGGTGTTATGAGCTCCAGAAACAGCAGGACCGTGGTCTGCAGTCACCATCAAACACATCTCTATGAACTGACATGCGTATCGAGGTAACCTGTCATACACACACACACACACACACACAAACACCTCTCAACGTTAACTGGGAAAATAAGGTACTGTAAGCTCTGTTCACAATAGAGCACAAATGCAAAGAAAAATAATTTTATGCTGGATTTCCATACCTTCTCTGGAACCAGAGAAGGCCCAAGGTTCCTCCCAGACCTATCTCTGACTTGAAGACCTCTGTGATGGGCATCCCGGCATAGATCAGTTCCTGCCCTCTTTCATCACAGATACTGGTCATGAAGGACGCTGGCTTACGGATAAGACCAAGTTCCTGCAGAGAGACAAACAGAAATAAGTTTAGGACGTGTATGCATGCATGTAAACAAAAAAAAAACACATGACTGACATTCTAGTCTGTAGCATACTATGTTTACATTTTACATTTACAGCATTTGGCAGTCGCTCTTATCCAGAGCGACTTGTATTTATCTCATTTATACAGCTGAGCAATTCAGGGTTAATGGCCTTGCTCAGGGGCCCAGGATTGGCAGCTTGGTTGCCCAGGGATATTGAACTCACAACTTTCTGATCAGCAGCCCGATACCTTACCTACTGAGATACAGTGTTGTAATGTAACGAAGTACAAATACTTCGTTACTGTACTTAAGTAGAACTTTCACGTATCTGTACTTTACTTCGCTATTTAAATTTATGTCAACTTTTACTTTTACTCCACTACATTTCCTAGATAAAATGTATACTTTTACTCCGTTATATTTCCACTAAGCATCTTCGTTACTCGTTACTACAAAATAAAATCAGAAGAAATGTGTGCGACTGCAATAAGGGAGGTTTGGCGAATCACTGCTCCTTGCATTACGCACGTCCGCGCGCTCTACGGAGAAGCTCAGGCATGCGCAGCGTGCACGTGCAGTCAGAGCTGGAGGCGTTTATCTATAACGTTAATCGGCGGAAAGCCGCAAAGACGGCAAACAAAAGCAGTGAAATTTCACTATTCTTATTACCAGTGTTGATAGCACAAACGAAATATTAATGCAATATCAATACTAAATAAAAATAACATTTATTGATTTGGTCTTTGTCTTGTGAATATTTGTTTATTAATGACTGCATTCATTGGACACTGAGAATGCACACATACATGAACTGATTTGATTCAAGACTGGCATCATTACATCATGCATAAAATTTTGGTGTCCACTTTTGCCGTTTAATATAATACCATAACTTTTGGCTTACTATGTAGTCATATAATATATAATATTAAACTCTTCTTGTTTTAAATTCTCACTGAGGGCCAAAACCCCTAAAGATGAAATCCTAGAACCGCCCCTGCTCTTATGCCTTTCCGAAAATCACTGAAATTGTACTTTTTACTTTTACTTCAAATACTTAAGTACATTAAATATCAGAGAATTACTTTTGATACTTAAGTACAGTAAATATCAGATACTTTAAGACTTTTACTTAAGTAATATTCTAAAAGGCGACTTTCGCTTCTACCAAAGTCTTTTTCTAGTACGATACTTGTACTTTTACTCAAGTATTGCTTTCTAGTACTTTATACAACACTACTGAGATACCACTTCTCATACTCACCCTTGCCCAAGAATAGTCCATTGGCACAGTGGGAGGGGGAACTTCTTTAGCGGGCACAATCACGCCACGGTTCACCAAGTCATCATACACTGATCTAGAAAACACAAATATAATCATTCCTTTGCATCTAATTGAATACAGTACATTTATGTACATTTCCAGTATTGAATCCAGTACATTTATGTTCAGTCTTACTTTATGACTTCTCCCAGCTCATCAAAGCTCTTGGGGACGAAGGCTCCAGCCTCTTGGAGTGCCTTGTTCTTGGCCACTGCCGTTTCAGAGGCCTGGTTTGCACACGCCCCGGCATGGCCGAACTGTACCTGTATGCATAAATGGGTCAA